>NC_056737.1:1142871045-1143098545 GCF_019279795.1 Protopterus annectens
AACCAGCGAGGGGTTGACCACTGGTGTGGAACACCGATCACCCATGTTGGTGATGACCAGGTCCAATATGTTGTCACCTCTGGTGGGAGTGTTGACCAGTTGATTTGAGTTTATAAATTCTAGGAAATGTTGGGCAAGGGAGTTAGTACTTGAGTAGTTCTCCCAGTTAATGTTTGGGTAGTTGAAATCACCCAATATTAGGGTGCTTGGTAGGACCTTTATGTTTCCCAGTGTTTCTAGAAATGCGGAATGGGGGTCCTGGGACATGGTGGGTGATCTGTAGCAAGCTACAATTTGAATTGCAGTTTTGCCTATTGTTAGTTGCACGTGGATGATCTCTGAACACCTGGAGGTGTGGTTATCCTTGATGAATATGGATACTCCCCCGCCTTTTGTATTGCGGTCCGGGTTCTGTGGCTGAAATGTATGGTATGAGTTGTAGCCTGGTAGTACTGGGGTGCTCTCTGGAGCCTTAAACCAGGTTTCTGTTACTGCACATATATCAGTTTTCTCCATACTGAGGAGTGCCTCAAGTGCGTGCATTTTGAGGTTTAGACTTCTGGCATTGAGTAGCATTACCCTCAGATTTTTGTTACTTGTGCTATTTACGGTGGTGGGTTTGTCTTTTGAGCCTTGCTTAGAAAAGGCACTATGGGGGTGGCAAGAGCCTTGGCCAATATTCGAAAGCCTAAAGGTGACAGGTGCAAGCAGTCTCTAGTGAAGCAGCATGGCTTGTTGAGCATGTCATCCCAGGTGGACAGACACTGGATCCCCTTTGAATGACACCAGAAACTTAGCCAATTGTTGAAATTGATAATTTTTTCTTTATGCCGTTATATCATTCTTGGTGAGGGCAGGATGCTACTCAGGGTCAGGGTCATACTGGGCTGGGCTTACGTGATCAGAGAGCTCTTCCATGTCTCATTTCATGTAGTCCAGGGAGGTACTGCTCACGTCATTCACGCCAACATGGACAATGACAGAGTCATATTTGTGCTTGTTCTGGAGTGACCTGAGTGCTTGTGTTATGTGGCAGATCCTAGCACCTGACAGGCAGCTAAAAGTAACTGTGGATGATTGCTTTGGAGGTCTCCTTTGCTTTTGCAGACTTTTATTTAGAGCCTCTGAGTATGTTTTAGTGTATTTATGTGTGTTTTTTGCTGGTGCTGGTTTAATGGATCTGTGTGAGACTGGTGGTGTGATGCCAGTATTTCTCTTCTCCTCTTGACCGTCTGATCCAGTCTTGGGTTGAGAGAGCTTAGCCTCCAGTTTGGCTGTATAATTGCATCTCTCGCATGTATTAGTGTTTGGTGGTAAGAGGAGAAGGTTGTCTGTGTACATGAGGTAGTTGTAACATTGCCGCAAAATGCCCAGATTACAACTGCCTCATGTACGCAGACAACCCTCTCCTCCTACCACCAAACAATAATACACTTGAATTAGAATAAAGTGGGAGTACAGAAACATTCCTCTTGCGTGAGGATTGTGGGTAGTAGCCTTCCATAGTAAATAGTAGGTCAGAAGGTATGTTTAGTTAGCTGAACATGCTTGAGCAGGCTTCAGTCAATTAATCAGCAGCTACACGAACCATGTTAGGAATAAACTCACACAACCTAGTTTACAAAGCTTTGGAGAAAACAGTGACCCAACACTTCTCATTACTGGGCCACATACATTTAATGTGCACATTACTAGTTTTTTTTTTCCAGACACATTTCTTTGTCTAGAAATAGTTTGCATCAGGGTGTAAATGTTTGCAATCCATTTTTTTTTTTGGGAAAGGGAGTAGAGCTGCCAGTTATATGGCAAACTGAGGCAGCCCCAAAAAAATAGAAAGATGGATTCCAGCCCCGCTTCTTTTCTGGTTAAGACATACTGATAGATCTGAAGTAGGCAGACTTCATTCGTCTGCAACCTGTGGGGTATCGGATCCGACCTCGGATCCGAGCCGGCAATTCAAAAGCTTAGGCTCCGAGCTCCTAGCTCCTCCCTCTTACCCATAACCCCTTGCCAAGCCCTGACTGACCCCAGATTTCGTTTGCCGCTTTTCAAGTAGCTACGGATTCTAGAGCTCCTGGCGTTTGTTGAAGAAAGATAAGATTTTTTGACTAAAAAAGTTTTGAAAATCTCTATTTTTGTTATTGATATTGTTAGTGTTGAGTGTGTATAGGCTTTCCTCTCTCTTTTATTTAATTGTTCTCGGGTTTTTGCGTAGTTTGTTTGTGTGTGTGTTGTGTTAGACCTTAGGGTTTGTGATGTCTGAAGCCCATAAGGCTGTTTTCTCTAAGTGTACCGAGTGTGGCCATAAGCTGTCCCCAGCGGATGGCCACACTCGTCATCTTGGGGTTGAACACCTGTCATCTGGTTGTACCATTTGTGCAGGGTTCAACCCGGGCTTTGAGGGAGCGGAGGTCGAAGCTGGTGCTGGCGGGTCTTTTACCTCCTGATACCACTTCGGCTTCTGCCCCTTCTACTCAGCAACCTGTTGCTGTGGGCTCTCCCCCTCCAGCTGGGACTCAACCTCCCTCTAAGTTGCCGGAGGAAAGAGTCCTCTAGGGAGAGAGAGAAGAAGGAGAGGCACAGGGGGAGGCACCACAAAACGGGAGGCGAAACTCCCAGTTCGGCTCCTCCATCTAAGCGGGCCTCCCCTGTGCCTTCTAGCTTTCCTCCTCCTCGGCTCCACTCCCCTCGGTTCTCTCCTGGACCCGAGGAGGAGGAGGCTACCCCTTCTAGGAGGTCTCCGAGGCTCTCTAGGTCGCTTGGTGGCCTCCACCAGGTCAACTTTTTCCATGAGTGAAGCTGATATGGACGGATGATGAGGAAATTCATCCAGGACCAAATGCAAATGGAGTGCTCCTAGCCCCCATCCGGGAGGGCTTGACCCCTTTTCGCCCCCTTGGCTCCTTCTCCGACCCATACCACTGGTTCGGAGCTGTCGGCGCCGGGCAGACTTGGATCCGGGGGTGGGTCGGATCCGATGGGTCGGCGCACCTCGGATCCGTCCCATCCCTTGAGTGCTTGGTGCCGGACCCGACCTCTGAGCCGAGGCGAGCCTCGGATCGAGGAGCTGGTGTGTCTTCGGCTCCGTCCAGGTCGGGCGCACGTCTCTCGGATCCGGCGGTTTCGCTCCGACTCCGATCCGTCGTCGGATCCGAGTGGGGGTCGGCTCGGGGTTTAGAGAAGCTGGCTCCCCTCGGCCTTGACGTAGTGGAAAGGGCACTGTTGAGGACGTCCGGACCCGGTCCTTGCCACGGCTCCATCCCGCACTCCCTTGCAGCTGGGCCAGGCCCCACCAGCGGTCCCAGGGACAGCCCGCCTCGATGTCCCAAGTGGTTCCCTTGGAACATCCAACTGCTGAAGAGTACTCCTCGGACAGCCCCGATGAAGTACCTCGGGCGTAAGTGCAAAAGGAGGCACATGGACTCCCCGAGTCCGTTACTGAAGACACAGACTTGGATGAAGGGAAGGCTCCCCTAGGTCACCCCTGAGGGCGTCTCATTTGGAGACATTATGGAGATGTTAAGGATCAGGGGGTGGTCTGCCCCAAGGCTTCCTCGACGAGTCTGTGTTCTTGGAGGCATTCGAGGCAGGCCCTTCTACCTCTTGGGTGTCCCCTCCTGCTGACCCTCTGGTGGATCTTATTTCCATCAGAGCGTGGAAGGATCCGGACACCGTTGAGTCTATCCCCAAGCGCCCGGACCGCATCCTTTCCCCTCCGGCGGACCGCACTCACTGGAGCAAGGGCCCCCCAGTAGATGCCATGATGATGGCTGCAGCCACGAAGAGGGAATTGGCCCAGGAGAGTCCCTCCATGCATCCTCCGGGCAAGGAGTCCCGCTCGATGGATCGCATTGGGGCGAGTTTTCAGTTCAGCAACCTTCTCTTTGAGGCTGAACTACATGGCACATGTCATTAGGATGCAGCGGGATCTGATTAAAGAATACGCTGCATCTCCCCCGGAGTCCATGTCGAGTGGCCACTCTCAGATCAGTTTCCAATACATCTATGCGGCTGCTTTCTCATGCTACTGAGGGAGCCGCTAGAGCCAGTGGAGCAGGCCTAGTCATGAGGCGACAGGCCTGGCTCCGCCACTGTGATTTTGCAGAGCCCTTCAAGGCGACCTTCGCGAATGCCCCCTTCGATGGTTCTGCCTTGTTTGGCAAGACTGTTCGCGAAACATTAGTCCAGAGCGAAAAGGACGGGAAGACGCTGTCTGCCGTCGGAGTCCGCTTCTCAGCTCCCCAGAGGTCCTTCTCTAAGAACCAAAAGGGACAGAAGAAGATGTGGTTCCGGAAATCGCAGCAGTCCCAACCTGCTCCGGATAACCAGCCCTTCCGTGGCAGAGGAGGACGGGGAGGTCATCGTCCTAGAGGCAGGGGGCTCCTGGCAACTTTGGGTCCAGAGAACCTTTCTCTGATAGACCCACGCAGCAGCCCTGAAGGGTTGCCCGGCTGTCCGTCTCTGGAGGCAGTCGGGGGGCGGTTTTCGAGGCACCTGACTTCTTGGGAGTCCATAACAACAGACAGTTGGGTGCTTCGTGTCATATCCAGAGGGTATTCAATTCCCCTATTCAAGGTTCCCAAATCTCGCAGCCTCCCAGATGTTCCACCCGACCAAAGGGAGGCGGCAGCTGTCGAAATCGAACAGCTGCTAGAAAAAGAGCTATCCAGCGCGTCCCCGAGATCAAACCGGATTAGGGTTTTACTCCAGGTTCTTTTTGGTGCCAAAGAAAGCGGGGACCTAAGACCAATCTTAGACCTTTCCCAGCTGAACCTGTCAGTAACCAAGCAAAAGTTCGGATGGTCACCCTGCAATCTATACTTCCCTCTTGAGGGAGAACGACTGGATGTGCTCCATCGACCTCAGGGACGCGTACTACCACATTCATGGACAGGCGATCCAGGAGGTTTCTTCGCTTCCGGCTGGGAGCCAGTCATTGTCAGTTCAGGGTCCTCCCCTTTGGTCTCACCTCAGCCCCCAGGGTGTTCACCAAGGTGCTAGCAGTGGTAGCGGCCCACCTGAGGCTCCAGGGATTACAGGTCTTTCCGTACCTGGACGACTGGCTCCTGACGGCATCATCAAGGCATCTTCTGTGCTCAGCCAGGGATTACTTTCTTCAACTAGCCCCAAGGCTGGGCATCACGATCAACTGGGAGAAATCTTTACTGCACCCCACACAAGTTATAGATTTCATAGGAGGAAGACTAAACACCAGATCAATGCGAGCCTTCCTCACTCCAGACAGAATTGCCAACCTGAAGTGTCATGTGACAGCGGTCCTGCAACCATCTCCAACTGCAGCTTCGGTCCTGAGGGCCCTAGGTTCTATGGCGGCAGCTATTCCGCTTCTCATTCATGCTCGCTTACGCATGCGGGTTTTTCAATGGACCCTTCAGGTTCAGTGGTCCCCTCTTTGTTCCTCTCTCAACGCTCCGATTGCAGTCAGCAAGGCGTGCAGGAACTCCCTTCTTTGGTGGCTTCTTTCTCCGGAGCCTCTGGCAGGGAGACCTTTTTGTGCTGCATTTCCCCGAGCCACAGTGACCACGGACGCTTCTTGCCTCGGGTGGGGGGGGCATTCTGCGGGAAAGATTGTCCAAGGCACGTGGAATCCCACAGAGACATCATTGCATATAAATGTCCTGGAAATGAGGGCGGTGCTCCTAGCGTTGCAAGCACTTCACCACGTTCTTCCTTCAGGGACTATTGCGATTCAGACAGACAACATGTCGGTAGTCTGGTATATCAACAAACAGGGAGGAACCAGGTCTTACCCCCTTTGTCGAGAGGCCATGAGAGTCTGGGAATGGGCAATTTCCACCAAACGCTTTCTGGTAGCAACGCACATTCCGGAAAGTCCAACATCCTTGCGGACAAGCTCAGTCGCACCATTCTTTCTCCACACGAGTGGTCTCTCAATCCTCTAGTAGTGAAGAAGATTTTTGCCGTCTGGGGCAACCCTGTTGCGATCTTTTGCCTCTCCCTCAAACACCAAATCGACAATTTCTTGGCTCTGCTTCCCCACCAGGGAGTTCGAGATGCTCTGGTGCATGCTTGGCCTCCCGGTCTCCTTTATGCCTACCCCCCACTTCCTCTGATGCAGAGGCTTCTGCAGAAAGCCAACAGTTTGGGGAGCAGAATGATTCTCATTGCCCGTTCTGGCCTCGTCAACCTTGGTTCCCCTTCGTATGGTCTCACAAAATCAATCCACCCTGGATTCTGGATCCAATTCGGATCTCATCTCCCACCCTCTGAGAATGTCGGTTCCCAATCTGCACCCTGAAGTTGACAGCTTGGCTGCTCCAGTTCCATCCTTAATTAGGACTCGGTATCTCATCACCGGTCAAGGCCATTTTAGTGGCAGCTCATAAACCTTCCACCAGGCAGGTTTATCGGAGTAAATGGAAGAGATTCTCTATTTGGGCGGTACAGAGAACTTTGGATCCTTTCTCGGCACCTATGTCAGCGGTGCTGGATTTTTTAACAGACCTCTTTCATCAAGGGGCAAGTTCTTCCACGATTAAGGTACATTGGCAGCTATCTCGCATTATCACATTGGTCATGACACAGCTCCCTTATGACGAAATTATGCAAAACATTTCTCAAAGGGTTTTTGTTGAGGCCTCCAGTCAAGGAGGTTGTACCACCTTGGGACTTGTCTTTAGTTCTGCAAGCCCTTACTGCTCCTCCCTTTGAGCCTGCAGCTTCTGCAGATTTAAAGTACCTTTCCTGGAAGACTGCCTTCTTGGTAGCTATCACTTCAGCCAGAAGAGTGTCTGAGCTTCAGGCTCTATCGTCAAGCCGCCTTACCTTTCTTTCTTCCCTGATAGGGTGTGCCTCAGGACCAATCCATCTTTTCTTCGAAGGTCTCCTCTGAATCCAATATTAACCAATCAATTAATTTACCTGTGTTTTTTCCCAAGTACTCAAACAAAGGAGAATACAAATTGCATTCCTTGGATGTTCATAGACAATTACGTTTTTATATTCACAGAACAGCTGGTCACAGGAAATCAGATCAGCTGTTAGTCTCCTTTGCTAAATTTGCTCTGGGTAAAGCAGTATCTAAAGTCACACTATCTAAGTGGATTGCTAATTGTATTCTGCAGGCATATGACACTTCAGGTAGACCTGCTCCTCAGAGGGTTACGGCTCATTCTACTAGGGCAGTTTCCACGCCAGCCTTTAAGTCCCGTGTATCATTGGATGATATCTGCGGCAGCTACTTGGGCCTCGCCTCATACTTTTATTTCTCATTATAAGGTGGATGTTGTTTCTAGAGGAAGAGCATCCTTTGGCTCAGCGGTGCTCCGAAACATCCTTCCATGACGGCCGCCCAAGATTCAGGTAGCTAGGGACTCTGTCCCACAGGTTGCAGACGAATGAAGTCTGCCTACTTCAGATTTAGAAGTTATGTACTCACCATAATGTTCCATCTGAGTAGGTGATTTCATTCGGATGCAACCACCCCCCCCCTCCATCCCCCTGACCTTTATAGAGCGAGTATTTATGCTGTTTTCGTGTACTGTAGTCAGTATTTTGAGGCAAACTCAATCTGAGGTCAGTCAGGGCTTGGCAAGGGGTTATGGGTAAGAGGGAGGAGCTAGGAGCTCGGAGCCTAAGCTTTTGAATTGCCGGCTCGGATCCGAGGTCGGATCCGATACCCACAGGTTGCATCCGAATGAAGTCACCTACTCAGATGGAACGTTATGGTGAGTACATAACTTCTAATTTTCCTTTATAACGCATAAGAGATTTTATGTTCTTTTGGATTTTCAACATTTGTTCAGTTTCTAATCAAGGAATCTGTTCTGAAACATTAGAAAAGATGGTCAGTAACTTATTAAAACAGCATCAAAAGCTGTTACCAATAGCATTTGCATGCTGTGTGTGTGTGTATATATATATATATATATATATATATATATATATATATATATATATATATATATATATATATATATATACGCATGTGTAGTCTTGTGTACTTGTGTTTTTTTATTTTTTTTTTATTTAAATACATCTTTCTTCTAAATGTACCTTCCAAATTCAAACCTGTCATGGACACGACATTTTTGTTTGCATTCAAACTTAACTATGATTCTTACAATGAATCTTGTTTTCAGTCTGTGTCTTGGCTAATGACAGTTATCAACACTTCTTGCAAACATTAGATTTTTCTACGAAAAATAAAGAAGATGAAATATCTGCTAGAATATTATGTAGCCATTCCCATGTCTTCTGAAATATTAAAGAAGAAATTCCTCATCGATAAGTTCACACTTTTTATTATTTCATATAAACAAAAGCATTCTGCGGAGAGTATCTGGCTTTGGGGAAAGTTGAGTAAATGGAATTAGCGGTGTTCATAACATCTCTATTGGCTGTTGACAGATAGGTACTTGGAGTCATGTGTGGTAAGTTTGACTTCAAATTAATCCTCCGTGGACTGCTGCATCAAATGTTTTAAATAATGTAATACATGATTTATAGTGACAATGTATTTTATATTACTCTTCAATATTCTAAGACAAGATCAGAACATTGTTTATTTCTCTGTCCATAAAACATTTATTATGAAATACAGTAATCAAATTGTGGTACTTTTTTATTTATCAGGAATGGTCAAATTGAGTTTTAGAACTAGATACACATGAGCAAATCACTGAATTTATATAAACATGTCTCTTCTGAGTACAGGACAATGTGAATGAGGTTAAGAAAAGCATACAAAAACAGCAGGTGGACCCAGAAACAACAGCAAGGCTTGTAGATGAACCCGTCTTTAATTCACAAAAAATATAAGGACATAAGCGCTTTCGTAGTATCACTACTTCATCAGATATAAATCACAATAGCAGAACCCCTCCTTAAATACCATTAAAATAAGTCACATGTATCACATCATTTGCAAATTAAATAAATAAGCACTATAGGCAACAACACTTACAAAAACATGAAAAACTGTTTAAAAAGCATTATTTCATGCATCAATATCTGGAATAATTCATTATAAGAATATTAAAACAACAACATTCACAGAAGCACACACATAAACCTGTTTAAAAAGCTCTTTAAAAAGCACTAGTTCATAACCTAATACCTAAAATAATTCATTTCCTCTTCAGGGCTCTAGCCTTGAGTTTAGGTCTCAGTGGAACTCTGTCATTCAGGCCATGCCAAAATCCCCTCTCATCCTAATTATCCATTTCGACTCCAACTGCTCTATTTGATTTCTAATATCTCCCTTTGTATTGCTTTCCATAACTTGTCCAGTTACTAAAAATGTTAAAGTAGTGTGTTGTATCAGTCTCAGAGACATGCTTAGAAAAAGCACTCACTGTATCATTCTTACCTATATGGTAATAATGTTCCCTAATTCTGTCCTCCTTGGTGCTCACTGTGGTTGGTGGTCGTTTTGATCTGTTTGTTACAAGGTTTTTATAACACTGACCAGAGCAAGGAGATGGCCGAAGGCACTAATGATATTATTGAACTGGAATATATTCCCAGAAACAATGAAATGGAAATGGAACACGCTACAGTAAGATTTTTCACTATGCTTGAGGGTCAGTCAAACCCTCTGTTTTGTGTTAGTGATACTGACTGTGCTTCTTCTAATGTCCCTGTGGAGATTGCTGCCTTAAAGACTAAAATTCGATTAAAAGAAAGCAGCATGTTTAAATTAAGAAGACTGCAGTACCAAAATTTCCATTTAGAGGTTTGTCTACAAGAGAAAATACTTCCAAGAGGACTGAGGGTTTTGTTAATGCCTGCACAAGGGAGCACTGTACCATAATTGCTAACTGAGTGGCAAATGGTTAATTTAGAGTATAGGTGCACGTATATGCAGCTGCTTATTAAACATGCACAAATCGAGATTAATGAACTTTCTGGTCAGATAAAGGATCTATATAATGTATTGTTGCATGACTTTGACAATGATTTAGTCGACAAATACATTACAGGGGTCATTGACTCTGTTACATCATATGAAAGCATACTGTGTCGTATTAAGCAGACGAAATTATGTAGAGATAGAGCAGATTTTGCACAAGGCAACATCTTTATTTGGCCGCGAACTATGCGAGATGATGTAAGTACTGTTTCTGTTACTAGAAATCAACCTGCACCATTGAGCAGAAATGCTACTCCTCCTGTGAGTGAGGTTTGTGATCCAGGTAGTGAAGTGTCGCCGCAGCCGGTAAGTATTGAATCAACTGACATGCCAGGAATGAGGAGGCGTACTTTCTTGTTCAAACAAGTTGATGTTATGATCAAAGAAGTTAATAGCACTTTTTTAATGCTCTTAAGATGGTTGTATTATTGACAGAGAGCTGTATAATTATCTAATAGTGAGGGAAGCATTGATACCTGTCATTCAGGGCCTGCCCAAAATACACAAAGATCCCTCGAATCCACCATTTCGACCCATAGTAGCAGGGAGGAACTGGTGTACAGAGCCAGCCTCCATTTATGTAGAGAAGCAGTTACGGACAGTATTGAATACATGTACTAATATCCTACGTGATACGCAGCATTTTTTAAATGATCTGTACTACTTTCTTATACTGTATGGAAAAAGGCCATTGTTGTATCTAGTGACACTTGATGTCACTTTTTTATTCACTGTCATCCCAAATGAGTAGGGTTTATCCAGTACTAAGCAATTTTTGTCACAACACACAGATTTTGGCAGTATTAAGATAAGATTAATATGTCAATTATGGTAGTGTACTTTGAATAATAATGCCTTTTTATTCAATGGGCAGTATTATTGGCAGAGACATGGCGTACCTACGGCATTTCATGTTCCAGTAGCTATGCCAATGTCGTGATGAATGTTTGGGAACAAAGGTTTATATGTGAGGGACCATTTAAAGCTCAGGTCGTCTTCTACCGTAAGTTTGTGGATGACCTCTTTCTCATTTGGGATGGTACTAAACCCATGTTGCATGATTTTATTAAATATTTGAATGAGGCCACTTCTTATTTGAGGTTTTCATGTAATATATCTACTTCCTTTGTGGATTTTTTAGATGTTAGAGTAATCTGTGATATTGATGGACATGTTTACACAGAATTACATAATAAGTTTTGTCACTGTAATCACCTTTTGTATAAAGATAGTATGCATCCACCACATGTCTTTAGAAGTGTTATCAGGAGTTAGACTTTTAGGGGCTTCTAGACTGAGTGTGAGAGAAACTGATTTTAACACACAGACTGGGCTACTGAAAGATGCACTAGTATCAAGGGGATATAAACATCAGGAGATCACTGAAAACACTGAAGAAGTAGTTAGGTTAAGAGATACTAGAGCTAGGCCTTATTTTGGAGAGAAGTATGAGAAGAAAATTGAAAAAGAAGTGGGTAGAAATAGTAGACTGAGAGTCTGTCTGTCCTACTCCAGAGATGTCAGACTTTATAAGGAAGTTATAGAGAAACATTGGAGAGTTTTGACAACAGATAGTGACATCACTGATGTAGTTGATGTAAGACCATCATTTGTTTACAAGAATATCTGTTCACTTAAGAGACGGTTATGCTACCCCAAACAGAAACAGTCAACTGTACGTGAGGGGTGTACCTCACCGTGTGGACACTGTCAAGCTTGTAAGTATATAGATAGTAGTGGGGCGTTTAGTCACCCCGATCAGGGTAGAATTTATAGGTTTAATGTTCAAGTCTCATGCAATACTCTCCATGTTGTCTATCTGGCACACTGTATCATATGTAAAAAAATTCTATATTGGTAAGATGGATAGAGCATTAAAGGACAGAATTAGGAACATTATTACTATATAGGTAAGAATGATACAGTGAGTGCTTTTTCTAAGCATGTCTCTGAGACTGATACAGCACACTATTTTAAATTTTTAGTAATTGGACAAGTTATGGAAGGCAATAGAAAGGGAGATATTAGAAATCAAATAGAGCAGTTGGAGTCGAAATGGATAATTAGGATGAGAGGGGATTTTGGGCATGGCCTGAATGACAGAGTTCCACTGAGACCTAAACTCAAGGCTAGAGCCCTGAAGAGGAAATTAATTATTTTAGGTACTAGGTTATGAAGTAGTGCTTTTTAAAGAGTTTTTTAAACAGGTTTTTATGTGTGCTTCTGTGAATGTTGTTGTTTTAATGTTCTTATAATGAATTATTCCAGATAATGATGCATGAAATAAGGTTTTTAAAAAGTTTTTCATGTTTTTGTAAGTGTTGTTGCCTATAGTGCATATTTATTTAATTTGCAAATGATGATACATGTGATTAATTTTAATGGTATTCAAGGAGGGGTTCTGCTATTGTGATTTACATCTGATGAAGTAGTGATACTGCGAAAGCGCTTATGTCCTTATATTTTTTGTGAATTAAAGACGGATTCATCTACAAGCCTTGCTGTCATTTCTGGGTCCACCTACTGTTTTTGTATGTCTTGAACATTTGTTTGGAAGGATCTTGGTGCTCACTGTGGTTGGTGGTCATTTTGATTTGTTTGTTACGAGGCTAAGAAAAGCATTTATCACTGGAGAGGGTGTTCTCTTATGATTTTTATTACACTTTTTTGCAGTTATAAATCATTACATAGATTCTTCAACTATAAGTAAATCAAAAAGCATTATGAAGCATATGTCAGAAACTTCTGTTTTGACAGGGCATAATTACCATGTGAGGATACTGTTTTTTCATCAGAAGAGAATACTTTACATGTATTATATGTAAAGGCCTCTGCATCCCTTTTTGTGGCCTAGGTTTCAGATCTGGCTGTAAGAATTTGAATGGTTGTTCATTTACTTTGCACCTGCCTGCAGCTATCAGTAAAGCAACAGAATGCTTTTCATTTTAGTTTTCGATGGAGTCCAACAAATGCACTGAGTTGATAATTTTATGCAGCTTGTGAAAGACTTAAAGGCCGTGCATTCCAATGAATATGGCACTGGGTCAGTGGAGGACAAGTCTTTGTATAGTGAATCTAGGAGTTGTGGAGGGCTTCTTTAAACAACCATATTTTCTACAAGTTCCTGCTGCCCATTCTTTGAGTTATTTCAAATTTCCAGCAGTTGTGACAGCAATTTATTGTTAACATAGAGAGCAATTTCAGAATCATAAATGTCCTGTTGCATCATGTCACAACATAGGAGATCCAAAGAGAACCACTAACCACAACTTTGCCTTTCTGATATCCAAGGATGTAAACTGCACTTTTTTAACTGTATTAGTAGCCCCTAGCAGAAAGATGCATGCTAGATGCAAGACATTTTTAACAGAAGCATTTTCTGTAAAATTTAGACACAGTGCAAGTCTTTTCCATGCCGGAAAGGAGGCTTCTTTAATATTTAGAGGGGGCATTTTGGCAGGTTTTGTGGTAATTGTTCTGTTTAACACCTCTAGGATTCCAAGATCAAGTGTACCCTCTCTGGTCTTTGCTTTTGTAAAGTGTTATTTATTCTTGTGTTTCCCTGTTTTTCTCTATTTACTGCTGTTTTCTTCCACCTCCATAAAACATGTTTACTGACTGGACACACTGAATTGACCATTGCATGCATACCTGTCAACTGTCCATATTTTTATAGAATGTCCAGATCTCTGCCTCATATTTTGTCTGTCCTCATAAAATTTGTGGTTTTGTGGCAAATCACTGAGGTTTGAAGTTCCTAAATAAAGACCTACATTTGAGTTTCAAACTTCATATTTCACAGAAAATGCATGCTATCACAAATCCTGGTATTCTAGCAATTCTTAAGTTTAAAAAGCAAAAATGCATTTATATATATATATATATATATATATATATATATATATATATATATTGCATGATTCCAGATTAAGGAGAAGCCATGCAACTCAGCTATATAAATTATTTCATTGTACTAAGCTATAGCTCTGTCTTATTGTTTTTTAATTAAAACTAAATTCTATATTTCCAAATGTTTATGAACAGAGCTGCAAATGCTGGAGGACCAGGAAACATTTAAATCTGCTACAGTGAATCCCATATGGGAGCTTAAGGATGACTTGAGGCACAGACTGACTCAACTGCAGTATCATGACACGCAGCAGTCTCTTGAAGTAGATGCGACAGATCTTTTAGCAATAGTGGAGCAGGTGAGGAATTACATTTTATGCTTGTTTTGATTTTTTCATAAAGCTTAAATTACAGTTTTTCAGTAATAGTTGCATTTGGTTAGGGAGTTCTACAGAAGACAGTCAGAAGTGTAGTCTTTTTCAGATGCTACTTTAAAGGGGGTATAATATCATATGTGGAAAGCAGTGGAATATATTCTTAACTTAAGACATTTTCAGAATGAAATTAACTGACAACGCAAGACATTGGCTGCTATACAGAGATTCCTTTTTTGACAGACCCTTCCAGTGCTCCTGAAAGGAGGCCCGACTGTTCCCCTCTGTAGACAATTGGGGGTCATTTGTCCTTGCACCAGAGAGCCTAGCTAGAGATAACAGAAACGTGGCTGCAGAGGATAATTTCCAGAGGCGATACAGTACCCATTTCTCTTTCACCTCCAGTCTCAAGGAAATTCTCTGATATTCCACCCAGTCAGAGGGATCAAGCAGCACTTTGATTACAAAAGCTGCTAGAAAAAAAAAAGTGTCATCCAAGAGGACCCCCCAGACCAGATAGAATCCAGAACTTACTCAAGATTCTTTTTAGTGACAAAGAAAACAGGGGACTGTAGACCAATCTTGGATTGCAGCAACTTGAACAAATCAGTTTGACGCACCAAGTTTCAGAGGGTCACTGTTCAGTTCATTCTCCCATTTCTGGGAAAAGATGATTGGATGTGCTCTTTAGGCCTTCAGGATGTGTACTATCACATAACGATGAACAAGCAATCCAGGAGGTACTTAAAGGCAAGAGATCAAGTTCTCCAGATGTGCTCTCATCTGGGAATGACCATAAATTACAAAAAGTCTCATTTGGAAACTGCTTAAAATTTGGAGCTCATAGCAACACTGTTCAACACAAAATCAGTGATAGCCTCATTGCCTCCTGTAAGAGTTCAGACTTGAAGAACACAGGTCAGGAAGATAATCTGCAGTACCAAAGTTTCTGACAGTTTGATGCTTTAGGCTCTAAAATCACTGGCAGTGGCAATAACTCAAGTGCTATTTGACACATTTTATATGAGGCTCCTACAATGGATACTAGCCACACAATGGTCAATACTTTATCAACCTATGTCAGCCCTGATACTCATCACTCAAATTTGCGAGAGAGATCTCAGGTGGTGGATCCAATCAGAACAGATTTTACAAGGCCACCCATTCATTCCCCCCTCTGCCGAAGGCCATAGTGACCATGAATGCTTCCCAATTAGGGTGGGGTGGGGGGCATTACCTGGGGAAGACGGTCCAAAGAACTTGGTCCCCTAAAGAGGCCAAATTGGATATCAACATCCTAGAGATGACAGCAATACTGTTAGTGTTGTAGGCCTTTCAAGAAGCTTTCCACTCAGAGTTGATTGCAGTTCAAATGGATAACATGTCAGTCGTTTGGTTCATCAACAAACAAGGAGGGAAAAAATGGGCGATCTCATCCAACTGCTTTCTCATCGCAAGTCCAGCATGATAGCAAACAAGCTGAACAGCTGCGTTCTTCTACCTCATGAATGGTCTTTCAACAAGACTGTGGCGGAGATGATTTTTCACTAGTGGGGCCAGCCTTGCTGTGATCTTTTTGTTTCTCCCCTAAACAAGAAATGCAGCAGCTACTATGCCTTGATCCCTCCACAGAGGGAATCACTAAGAGATGGTCTGTTTCATGATTGGCTCTCTGGTCTGCTTTATGTCTACCCACCAATCCCACTAATTTCCAAATTTCTGCAGAAAGCTGCCATGTTGAAGAGCAAAGTTATCTCATTGCACGTTTTTGGCCTCAACAGATTTTGTTTCCCTTCCTTCGGCCTCATTTACGCCACTCACTGTGGACTCTGGATCCGACTCCAGACCTCCTCTCTCACCTGACAGGCATGATTCATTCAGACTTATTGCACCTCAGGCTGACTGCCTGGCATCTCCAGTTCCATTGATAGCTAGACAACCTATACTCTCCTCTCCGGTCTATCAAATAATGTTATCTTTCCTTAAACCATCTATATGTAAACTGTACTGAAGTAAATGGAGAAGATTTGCTTACTGGGCCCACCAAAATAATATTGACCCCTTTTCAGCCCCTTTGCATAGTATCTTTTTGAATTTTTAGCTGTACTTTTTAAAGAAGGAGCTAGCTCCTCCACGGTGAAGGTCCACCTAGCAACAATAACAAATTTTCACATAGGATTTGATGGTGTTTCTGTTGGTCCATAGACTATGCAAAACCTTTTTGCGAGGTACTCTTCTCAGGCGCCTATTTGAGTCCTACTGCCCCAAGGAACCTCAACCTGGTACTGCATCATCTTACTCAATCCCCCTTTGAACCTGCAGCTAAATGTGACCAAGTATCTTTCTTGGAAAACATTTTTTCTAGTAGCAATTACTTCTGCCAGAAGAAGTTTGGAGATTCAGGCATTGTATTTGAAGCCACCTTACTTGATCTTTCACAAAGACAGGTTCACTTTATGAACTAACGCTTCCTTTCTCCCTAAAGTGGTTTCAGAGGCTAATATAAATCAATATATTAATTTGCCAGTATTCTTCCCCAGACTTTCTAAAAAAGGTGAATACATATGTTTATTGGATGTTCACAGGCAATTACATTTTTACCTACATAGAACAGAAAATTTCAGGATGTCTGACCAGTTATTTGTCTCTTTTTCTAACATGAAACTAGGGAAACCTGTTACCAAATTACTCTAGCTAGATGGCTTACAGATTGTTTTTTCTTATATATACAACACATTGGACGTTACATTATTAAAACCATTATGAGCTCATTCCATTAGAGCGATGGATACTTCCTCAGGCTTACAATTTAGAAGCTCCATGGACAATATTTGTGCATCAGCAACTTGGGCTACTCCCCCACCCCCATACATTTGTTACTCATTACAAATTGGATATGATCTCCGGGGACAGAGCATCATTTGGCTCAATGGTGCTGAGGAATATCCTTCCTTGAGTCCACCCAGGGAATTAGACAGCTGGGGACTAACTTTTGTGGACTGGTAGTCTTACCAGCATTTGCTATTTGTTTTCTCTGGGAAAGAGGACCATTTTCATCTTGATCATGGGACAAGGCTACAGGTCCCATGGACAGTCCTTCTTCCAGCCACAAAAAGAAAAAGTTAAGCAAATTGTCTTTGCCACCACAGCAGGGTAGCAGTTTGCCTCAGCCACAGGTGGGTGACTGTGCTGTGGCCATTTACTGTACCTCAGGCCACTCATCTTTTACCCCAGATCCCTCTGATGTAGTATCTACAGCCAATTTGGACTGGGGGTTAGCCACGTCCTCTGTGGCTGTTGGAGTCTCCTCAGTGGGCAATAGAGAATCACTGTTGTCAGTTTTGGACCACAGAAGGTTCCATGTTGTGTCACAATGCTGTGTCCATCCCCCATCCCTGGGGAAACAGCTGCTGCCATTAATAACATGGCTGGCTGAATTTGAAAAAGAAAAAAAAAAAAACAAGCATATATCTATTCCTCCTCAAATTTCTTTACACAAAAGTAGTTTACTGGGTCTGGCTCAAGGTCGAATTCAGAGTTTTGATCCATATTGTGAAGTAGTTTTTGGAAAAATTAAAGGTCATGCTGCTAAACACTAGGAGTCTAAACATGAAACTGCATTCATTGCAAGCATTCTTAACTCTGGAAGATGCTGACATTTGGGCAGTCAGATAAACCTGGTAAAGAGCTGCGGAGAGCACCCCAGCCTTACTGGGTTACTCATCCTATCATACATTCAGACCCCAAACTGTGGGTAGCAAAGTCAAAGGAGGTGGAGTTTCAATATATATTAAAGACATCCACACCTCCAGGCTGGTCCATCAGTATGACCCACATGAGACACTCCAGATGTAGTTAACCATTGACAAGACCCCTATTCACATCATAGCTAGCTACAGACCCCCAAATTTGACTAAAGATGCATACTCTGACTATCTAGATCTCTTCAAATCTATCAAGATTCAACCCTTTACCTTGATCCGGGGTGGCTTTACCTACCCAAACATAGATTGGAAGAACTACTCATGCCAGAACACAAATGCCCAAGAGATTCCTTGATTTTGTCAATGCAAACACCTTGGAACACCTATTTGATACACCCACAAGAGGTGATAACATCTTGGACTTGGTATTAACCAACATGAGTAACCACTGCAGCATTCCTATCATCCTCCCTGATAAGATATGACCATAAAGAAGGTAACTTTCGAATTTATCATCTCCCCTTCCCCCTATAGCTATGGTCAAACAAAAAAACTTCTTCAAAGCTGATTATAACCTCCTGAGGGATGGTAGAAACTGGCACCAATGTCCAAATCTACACCAAAGTACTATAGGATCATAGGAGGTTACTAGGCTATTGGCCCTGAGGCCCTATAAGCCTAGCCAAGAGTTTAGCCCATGTTTAGACAAGTCAGCATGATACAAGGATGGATAGAACCAGATTCTCTGTCCCAAGTGGGGAAAGGTTTTTATTCATGTATGTTCATAGTGCTAAATGAAGAAAATTCTATGGCGCCAGTTCTGGATCTTTCTATCCTGAACCTGTTTATGATAGTGTTCTAATTCAATGTCACTTCGCAACCTCTTTCAAATTTCCTGGTAACCATAAATGCTTATAATCACATCACTATTCATAACGTTTTGTATGTGTGGATCACATTATCTGCCACTGCACCAGGAGTGTTTACGAAGTGGCTAGCTCCAGGTATAGCTCATTGCAGACTACAGGGTGTCCTCATTTTTCCATAGTTAGATGAATTACATATCTTTGCAGAGTCGTTTTTAAATGTCAAGAATCTTTCTCTTGGGTGAGAGATCTTTTACACAAGTTGGGAATCCAAGAGACTAATCAAAAGTCTTTTTGACTCCCTCACACAGGAGTGTGTTCCTGAATGTTAACTAGACACCTCAGTTAAAAGAACTTTTCTTTCACAGGAAAAAAAGATCCTTATTTAGATCTGTTTCTAAGGTTTTCCACTCACTTTGGGCACTGCAAGTGAATATCTCAGGATTTTGGGTATCGTGGCATCTATGATTCTCATGGTATCCCTGGCAAGATTCCACACGAGAAAGATACAGGGGTATCTGAAATCTCTTTGGTCCAAGCATGAGCACCCTTTATCTTTTCAAATCCCATTTGTTGGGATTTGACAGAAGAGAAATCTTTTGCTGCAGACAACAAATATCCTTAAATCCAGTCTCCCTTTTTGCCTGTTGCTGTATAGCAGTCAATTAGTCACCAAAGATGCTTTGGACTTTGCTTGGGGAGAAGTTTCAGGAGGGAGAAAAATGCAGGAGTGTGGGACACCAAGGACAGATTCAGGCACATAAATATAAAAATAGATGCTTGCCCTGATTAAGGCATTCAACTCTCTGAACCATCTTTGGCCCTCAGGACCTTTTCAAACTGTTTTCAGTCAGTACCATGGTCATGTAATACATCAACAAGCAAGGGGGGAAACCAGGTCATACCCCATTGGCAGAATAGCCATGTTAGCTTGTGATATAGCTTCACAGTCCAGTCTCATTCTGCAGGCATCCTCCATTTTGTCAGAGCAAAACTGTGTGGTAAACAAGTTGAGCAGGACCAGGGCAAACTTTCAGGAATGGAAACTAGATCAGGGGGTTTTCCAACATTTGATACATTTGTGGGGAATTCCTTAAATATACCTTTAAACCTCTTCTTTCAACAATCAAATGGCAATATTCTGTTCCAGGGTTCCATGCAAGAAGGCCTAGAAGAGATATGCCTTTACTTTTCTTTGGACAAGAATGTTTTTGTATGTTTTTCCACCCTTTCCACTAAAAAGCAGGGTATTTCTGAAGATTTAGAAGGAATCCTCCAAGACCATTGTGGTGATGCCCAACTGCAATTCTCCCTTCTTTCAGAAATGGCCAGAGGTATTTACCGCATGCTTCCTCACAGACTGGACCTACTCCCACAAGAACAGGGATGTTTGACACACTCTGGCATCAATCATTTTCAGCTGACTGGAGGATAAGGTTTTAATTCCTTTTAAACACCTGTTTACTGAGTATGTGTAACAGGTTCTAATGGAGGAAAGAAAGCCTGCTACTACAAAATCATATATTAGCAAATGAAAAGGTTTTCTCGTTGGTACCAGCAAAATAAACAACACCCATTCAGGGCTAGTTATTCTCTGTTTTTGCAGTATTTGCGCAAGTTACTATTCCTATGTCCTTTCTTATTAGAAGCCACTTCAGCATGTCTGCTCATAGATCTTCCTCTTTCAAGGCAGTCTCATGTCAATATGTTCTTGAAAGGAGTTTTGCGTAGGAGGATTCGAAGTAAACCAGTGGCCCCTCCTTGGGATCTTAATTTTATGTTAGAGAAGCTAACACTTGCTGCTTTTGAACAAGCTAATCTGTCTTACTTGGGGTTCTTAACATGAACAGTTTAACTGATTGCTCTGACCTCTGCCAGGTGGGTATTAGAGTTGCAAGCTCTTATGGGTGAGTCAACGCTACCTCATTTTCCATAGGGACAGGATTTCTTTGAGAACTAATCCTTCTTGTATGCCTAAAGTGGTATCCAGGTTTTCATTAAGCCAAACCATCCAGCTCCCTGTTTTCTTTCCTGAATCCAAAAATAAGGGAGAAAGGATACTGCATACATTGGATGTTCATGTACAACTCTAGTAATATGTTGTCAGAACTATATCTTAGAGATCTTTGGATCAATTGTTTATTTCTTTTAAAGGTAAAAAGAAGGGAAAACTTGGGTCAAAACAGATGATTTCCAAATGGTTGTCTAAGGCTTATTACCTTTTGTTATAATCACCATGAGAAAACTATTCAGGCAGTGTCAAGGCCAACTCTGCTAGGGTCTTGGCTTCATCTGCGGCTTTTTCAAAATGGTTAGATTCTAGAAATATTCTAAAAACTGAAACTTGGTCCTCTGTGCATACTTTTACAAAGCCCTATAAGCTTGATTATTTCTGTAGGTCCAGGTCAGGCTTTGCTTGGACCGTTCTGTAGGGGCCCCTGGGCCTTCTCTTTCCACCTCCCATATATAATAAGCTATGGTAATTTATCCATATAGCTAAGGCTGCTGCAGCAGTGATCAATATGATGATTACTGCTGCAGTAGCCTCTCTGTCCCTGTATCTCCCTTGTTTTATAGTGTTTTTTTTTTATTCGAGGGTGTTGATATTTATTTTTTGTTCTAGCATTGCCCTTTCAGGGCTCAGCCTCTGCTGGCAGGAAAGCACTGAGGGGCTTAGCACCCAAATTTGTCTTTTAGTCAGCATAGTAGCGTGACAATTTGGGCTCATGGAAAGTGTCTTGAAGCTTTGGAAGCTGGACAACGTTTATATGCTTGGCAGGATATTACCGATGTAGCTAAAGCTACTGCAGCAGTGATCATTTGAGCCTTTACTGTTATGGTACATTTGCTTGCACAACTGTACTTTACAAATATTGAATCTTCACAGAACAATATTTAGCCTCGCTAAGAAGTACCATGGTTACCTACTGCTGCAGCCATTCCACTCAAGTGCACACCTCGGTACTTAAATTTATTGTGAAAAGCCATTCCACTCAAGTGAACACCTCGGTACTTAGATTTATTATGAAAAGCCATTCCACTCAAGTGAACACCTCGGTACTTAAATTTATTGTGAAAAGCCATTCCCCTCAAGTGAACACCTTGGTACTTAGATTTATTGTGTAAAGCCATTCCACTCAAGTGAACACCTTGGTTGTTGTTGTTGTGTCTTTCGGCTTTTCCCGGTTAGGGGTCGCCACAGCGGAACTCCGGTCCGCTAATGATTGTCAGTGGATTTTTACATGCAGAGTTGCCAGCCCTGAAGCACAACCTTCAATGAAGGTTTGCCCATTTACGCATGTCTCCTCACAGAAGGCACTCTAGCTGAGAATCGAACAGGACAACGTCTTGCTGTGAGGTGACAATTCTACCGCAGCACCACCACTGCCTCGGTACTTAGATTTATTGTGAAATCATAGAATTTCAGTGTAAAGTTTACTTTTGAGTTATATCTGTGTGTGATCAAGGTACTAATTTAAGATTACTCAGCTCAGTAACAGTTTGGTAGAATTATTTTGCTCGAGTTTGATTAGTAGAGATGTTTAATTGAATCAGAATTTGATTTGTGTAAATGTTACATTGAATGAAATGCCATTTGGTCACGTGATTGCTGTGGTATTATATAAGTCAGTGATTTTAGGGTTAGAACTGAGATTTGGACTGAGGTTAACGACGATGTTCTAGGTGTGACTATTGTTAAGGTTAAAGGCAGACTTATGATTGATTGTGTTTGTTATTGACTTTAGGGTTAATGGGGTATAAAAGGTGCTAATATCCTCTCTTGACATTAGCTTTGTCTGCTACATTAACTACTGTGGATTATTTGATTTGTCTTGGATCAGTTAGTCTTCATTGAATGTTTTTAGCTTTCTTGTACAGTTTGGATTTGGTTCTGTTGAGTCTGAGCTTATTTCCCAAGAAATATCCTAGTCCCCTCTGTATCCTATTACATCAGATATACATTTTTTTGCCAAAAAAGATTGCCTCTCTTTTGTTTGATGGTTATTTGTCTTCATATATATATATATATATATATATATATATATATATATATATATATATATATATTTTTTTTTATTTATTTATTTTTTTTTTTGCCGATTGCTTAGCCTTTTTTAAAGAGTTAAACCATCAACATCATGCCTACAGTGCTAGTTGTGTGCACTGCCTTCTCTCATTCAAACCTACTGGACACAGATTGTTTCAGTGTAACTTAATCTTATTACTGAATTAATTACATACACTGCCACAATTAATCAGTTAAATGTGAGAAAATTATTTAAGCTGAACAAGTAAGGCAAAAAACTGCAAAACTTGTTAAAGTTATAGAAAGCAGGGATACTAAGTGGAAAGAATTAGAAAGAGGAAGTGACAGCCAAATAAGATTTGACAGTTGACAAAGAGGATTAAGGCTATGAGCTGTTAATGAGATACTTCCTGTGGTGCTAAGTTTGCTTCCCTCAGCTTTCATTTGCCTACTATATAACCTTGGGCAAGCCACTTAACCAGAGAGTACTTAGTGGAAATTGAGAATCTGGAGTATTCTCATTAATGGCATCCTGGACTGCATGCCTAGTAACTACCGATGAACCTATTAAATATTTTTCTTGCATTTAAATTTAGTGGAAATGTAACCTCAAGCCAGTTGCTTTCTAGCCTAGCAGATATCAGAAGTTTGACATTTGATTGATTACCAGAATGAGTGAATGACTTAAAGCTGTAGAAAGCATGGAAGTCAAGTGGCAAGGCTCAGAAAGAAGAAATAACTGCTAAATTGGTTAAGTAACAAGGTTAAATCTGTTACAAGTGCATATAGAGCAAAGGGAGAGAAATGTAACAATGACACATTCATTCATTTAGTGTATCTCTGTGGTACTTCATGAGTTGTGTTTTCTTCTGGGTTCTGTTCATCTAGCTGTCTTAGTAAATTAAATAAGCCAGTCTTATCTAACTGTAAATGTAAGAGGCTTCCTAGTCAATGAGCACAGTGCATTAGTGCTCACGTATGTTTTTACTGAACATTTAACATTCCTGTGTGTTGTACATGCTGCCTGATATCCTAGCCTGCTTACCCTTATTTGTGGAGACAATGCTCATGCGAACAGCTTGCATAGCTGCAGGAATAGCAATAATGCATACATGTAGACACCAATAATAACCCAGCCATCTTTCTAGAATGCACTCTTTCCAGATATGGAGAATATCAACAAAGGTGAAAGGTGTAAGGAGCTGGTAAAATAGGTGTTTGAGGATCTTAATAATGATTATGAAAATGTCACTGCACAGCTTAAAGGGGCACTAGCTCAGATTTTTTGCTTGAGCAGTTTGTTTCCATTTTAGCACTGTGTAAGTCACATGATCACCCAGAGGCAAGGTTTTCAAACTGCCTTCTTACCATACTGCAGGTCAGATTACACAAACTCTCAGCAGGGGTGGCTTTCTTAGAGGAAGTGTGAAAAGGTTACATTTCAAGTATGTCCTTTTCTGTTTACCTTCCCCCATCTATGGCAATTAGATTAGCTGGAATCACTGCATTTCACTCGGCTAGATAACCTGTCTTGTCACACTCAGAACTGCTGTCTCTTTAGCACCAAATTGCTATGTACTTTACTATGTACTTGTTTTGATAAACTAGGTCTAATAATTATTCAGGTCTAGGCGGTAGTATTTCTGTTTCATGTTTCTTACTACAAATCTTTTTTCATGGACTGGCAATTATTTGACTCATGGCTTGCTGTTGGTGTTGCCTGCATTCATCTAGCTGCACTTTTATAATCAAACACATTTTTCCTCATTTTACAGCACAATATTGCTTTGGCCAGTTGTGCTTGCAATAAAAACTGTCCAGTATCTAACATGCTTATGTATATATATATATATATATATATATATATATATATATATATATATATATGTCATTAGCACTTGCTGTATCCTTCAGACATCATAGCATGACTATTTGTAGTATTCAGATTGCATTACCATGGTTTTCTTTTTTCACTTTGTTTCTACCACTTATTGCGCTTGAATGTTTTGAGCTTGTACACCTTTGTTAAAGGCTTGATTGAAGTGCAGTTAGTTTACACTCTTTATCGTTTCACAGCTGAGGCAAATGCAGTATATGCTTTTTCTCATATAATTTTTATTACCACTACTAGCATACTACCACGGTCCATTTTTTTATAACACATTAAACATTTCATGCTTTCACCAAAGTCTCATGCCCTTGGTCATCCTATATCTTGACTGGTTATAGTCGCTTTTTCTGTATGCATGTGCATATGTATGTATGTAAGAATCTGTCTTTGCATTCTTGTGGTTATAATAAAATTGCCTCTACCTGTTTTACTGACTGGTTTGAAATTCAAGCATTCATGAATATCTATACCTTCTTTATATATTCTGCATATCTCATAATGCATGTCTTTTTATTCACAATACGCATGCAGTGCACATTCCTGGTTTACAAGTGCACTGAAAGGTTACTACTCTACTGTAATTCTGTTGGTTTTCTCTAAGGGGCCCCCGCTGTGGTTCAGATTGTGTGCTCATCAGTCTACTTTCCCGGTTGCTGATACAATAATATTTCCCACAGGTATTCATGTGTGTGTCTCAATATGTGCTTTATGTCTATCTCACTCTGTTTATATATCTATATCTATATATATAAAGTCCATTTCCCTGTGCTTTTCCCTATTAACCTGGTGAACTTGGGCTAGGCTAATAGCCCTGTAGCATTTACAAGCCTAGCCCATAGGATTACCCTAGCATTGTGCCACCTGACCTGAGTTCCCAGTGCCTCTGTCAAGTAGAGCCACTGTAGTAATCCCCGGGGTGAATTTTCTATTTCACATCCACTCATCAAGATTTCTCTTGAAGAGGGCCAGTGAGGTGCTCTGTTTAACATGTATGGGAAGTCTATTACAGAGCATGGACAGTCTCTGGGTTATGAACCTGTCCCTCCAGCATGTTCTGTTAATTGTGGTTATGAGGTTGAGGTCTCTGGAGCATATGGTGTGGAAGGATTGGGATTTCTTTAGATGTAACATTTCTAACAGAGCCTGCTGGGTTAGACATGGCTTTGTAAGTCAAGCAGAGATTGCCTGTAAGTAGGCAATATGAGACAGAGAATAGTTCGAAGTTTTTTGAGTCTGGTCAATATAGGTCAAGTATTTAAGGGCTAGGATCCTCTTTGTGAGTTACTTTTGCAGCCTCTCCAGTTGTTGCAGGTATCTAGTGAGGTACATGCCAAATGGGGCATTGTACTTAATGATTGGCCTAATGAGGGAAGAGTAGAGGGAAACAATCACCTCTTTCTTCCTGGATGCAAAACCCTTAGTAATGAGATGTGCCATATAGAAGGACTTTCTTCACCACAGTGGCAATGTGGTGGTCAAAAGAGAGGTTATGTATGCTGACAACCCTCTCCTCTTACCTCCCAACACTCAGACTTGCGAGTGAATCACTTATGTATCCAAATTGGAAGCCACGCACTCTCCAGCCAAGACCGGAATAGCTGGTCACAAGGAGAAGGTCAACACTTGCACCACACCACACCACATGGAACACATAGCCCTCCAGAACACACACCAGCACTGCTTTCACATAAAAACACAAAAGTACAGTTGTGTACCTACCATAAATGTAGATGTTCGAGTGTATTCACTGTTGCAGTCATTACACTTGGGGTTATCCTGCAGGCAGGCTACCCGCAGTCGGCCTGAATTCCAAAGTCTTGGTCCGGCATCAGTTGCTGGACAGGAAACAGAAATATACCCCTGGGATTCCAACTGTGTCCTTGTGCCTGAGCTCCTAAATGGACATGGAGCATGTACAAGTGCAGGGAGTGTGATTGCCATGTCTTTGGAACAGGCTACGAATTCATGTGAAACAGAGCACCTCTATGACTCTGTTCAAGAGGAACCTGGATGAGTGGATGGGGCACCATAAATTATTAGCAGGGATAGCACCCACAACCCTCCTGGACATGGGCAGTCATCACTAAATGTAATCCTGGGTATTGACTAGTACCTCAACTGTATTACATTCGGTTGAAATTGCTAGGTTAAAAATTACCTCAGGATCAATAGCCTACTAATCTCTTATGTTCTCCTATGATTACGCCGACCAGGGGCACAAACACACTGGATCTTGTCCTCACTAATATGGGAGACTGCTGGAAATCACTTAGTATAATGTCCTCTGTGGAAAGGTCAGACCACAAAATGGTCTCCTTTGAAGTAAAAATAAAACCCAGAACCTCAACTAATCCTAGAATGTTCGGGCACTACTCTAAGGCTCACAGGCCCATACATGCTATTACCTGATAATGTGACAACATTTCAAGCACCCACAAATCCTGTGAACTCTGCTGCCTCTGGACAACTGTTCACAGAAACTTTATGCAAGTATGCTAATAGCTGCATAGAGGAAGTTGTACCCACCAGGAATAAGTACAGAAGTAACTAAAAAAAAAAAAAGCCACTGTGGTGGAATCACAACATCGGGATGCTGTATAACAGAAGGAAGAAAATCATGACAAAAAATTAAGAGATGTACCACCCAGCAGGATAAAAGCACTCTCAAATTAAACAAACTACTCAGTGTAAAAATAATGTCTACCAAAGCCAAATTTAAGGTAAATTTGGCCTCCCAGACCAAGGGCAACCACAAGACATACTGTAGCTATATCTGTGACCTGAAAGACCATACACAAATGTATGCAGAGCTCATTGTTAATGCAGCCACATATACTGAGCCAGAAGATATAAAAAATATATATATTAGCAGATAAATTCAGCTCTAATTTTGGCCCTCTTTCCTTCTCAATCTCCTTCGAAAAAATATCAAATATAACCGCCCTGCTATCACTAGGAGCAGGTCTTCAGTGTCTGCTGTAAGGCCAAGAACACTGCATTGATGGACCCAGGCATGAAACATGATCTATCAGGCTCTAAGTATTGCTATTTAAACTGTAGCCGCCAAAAAGGCTTCATGCCTAATGAATGGTGAACAACAATAGTCATCCCTCTGTCCAAAGGTGGGCCATCTACAGACCCTGGAGACTATAGCCCCATAATCTCACTAGTGTCATATGCAAATCCATAGAAATAATTATCATGGAAATGATCAATAATGACACAGGAAACCTACAGACATTAGACCTAAGCCAGGTGGGTTTTGTCAAATGCAGCTCTTGCTTACTCAACCTGGTGGACTTCTTTGAGAAGGTCACCAAAACAATGGATGAGGGCAACATGTTTCACACTGCCTACCTTGATCTGGCCAAGGCATTTGACACAATACCGCATTCAAGCATTGGTTGACAAACACAAGAGGTTACGTGTAAACCACACTGCCCCATACAGTACTGATGGGCAGATGCAGCTGCTAAATGCTTTATCCTAGACATGGCCCCACTCAAATTACCTATGGTATGATCCCAGTCATTCTCATTAGGGGTAATATGTAATTATCAACCATGGGACACACAAGGCCAATCTATAACCAAATGGGATAGATTTCAAACACAAAAATGGAAATTAGCTAGATAAAATGGTCTGCAGGAGCAGGTAGCCTAGTACTTATCTTACCTACGAACCTATAATCTTACATTTCAGATGCACATACAAAAATTCATAAAAAACCTTGCGGTGATAATGAAGTGTATTAACCCACCTGATGCGCAGTAGCAAGCCATGCCAAAACCCCGCCTGTGACAGCAATGTCAGTACACCACCCACCATTTGATTGAAAGCTAAGGAACAGTTATGACAGACAGGCTTCATGTGCTAAAGTCCTTGAGGTCTCACCAACTCGTACTTGACTACATAAATTAAAAAAATAAAAATTAAAAAAACGCAAAGGAGGAATTACTGATTAAAGCTCCATCTCATTAGTCTTTTTTACTGGTAAAATGTAAACTGTAAACAATTTCTTGTACTATTTAATAAATAACGAAAGCACTAAATTTTCAACTACACACTTTATACTGTTGGCCCTTTTTGGATTTGTACAAAGTTGTTTTGCTTGGTTTTAGTCTTGGTTTGCTCTTACCATCATAGCCACTTTTGGGTACAATTGTCAAAAAAGTAGGAGAGAGCAGCAGTGAATCTGGAAAGGTGACAATAATTATGATGATGCAAAAAAAATGAAAATTTACACTACAATTTACTAAATGCAGAAGAGTGGAAGTTACATTATCTATCTATAACAGTCTCAAAAGAATAAACATGGAATGAACAATCTGGCCCTCATAAAATTGATTTATTATCTATTTATGTATTTATTAGCATTTATTTACCATGACTGTCTGACTGGGCACTAGAAGTAACCCTTTTCAGTAAATGTCCGGAGAGAAAAGCTCCTTAAGGCAGAAATCAAATTACAAATTTTAACAAAAGGAATATTCAGACTGTACAAATAGTCGAGATCCCAGATTTACAATTTTGCTTAGGCAGTACTGGAATAAATAATGATCGCCCATTTTGGAGATCAACGTAGAGTATAAGGAGTCTCCAAATGAGGTGTCATTGGTAATTGTGCACAGAGTTGCATCACAATAAAAGTAAACCATGCAAAATCTTCATTATATATCATCATATGTCTGACATAAAAAAAAAATTGCTTGCCTGTTAAACATTTAATTACATGACACGGAATTACAGTGCGCATTCTGTGTCAATCACAGCAAATTACCATTCTTAATCGTCGCCCTCTGGCATGTCAATCAGGGCAGCCACACCCATTCCTGCGCAAACTAACTGGTGGGTTATTACACTTCAATATCACCAAACTTGCAAAGATTTAGAGATCCAAAACCTCTCTCACCAACACAACTACAGCTACACTCTCCACTAATTAACACCTCCCCTCACTAGTTTATGGAATACCCATTCCTACTAACTTCAAGTCAGCATAAAAAGCAAAATTTGAGCAATGCTATAATAAGGTAGCTAAATTATCATCAAATCCCCCTTTCAGTGCCCAGTACTGTATAGAACTGAAAGCCTAAATTGGTTAGAACTAAACCCATCAAGTAATGTATACAGAGCTTCTTCACACCTACAACATTAGCCAGCAACCACCTCCTTATCCAGTACTAAATACCATTCTACACAACTATGTACGTACGCCATCACTATGATTCAGTGAGGAAAAACATTTCTGTCCACAGCCCTATCAAATCTGCAGGCCATGATCTATATTTATACCAAGTTGCTAAGGCTTGGGACTCCTTATCTATATCCATCAGATCAATACCCTCCCTCCAGTCCTTCAAAACCATTCAGAAGTACTTCTTAGGCAAAATCTGTATCAGTTTTTGCCCAATCTCAGGATAATGATATTCTGAATATGAACACCTTCCTAATCATACCTTACACTTCCTGACTTGCCCTTTTCACTCACTCCCTAATTTTATCTAGATAAAAATGGACAACAACCCAGTTAGACTTTCCCAGTAGTCAGACATCAGTAAACAAATATCATGTTTGACCTTGTCCTTACAGATATTTCCCCTGCCTACACCCTAATAATATAATATAATATAATATAATATAATATAATATAATATAATATAATATAATATAATATAATATAATATAATATAATATAACATCTTGTGATTGCAACAGCTACCCAATCGAAAACCAAGAAAAAAAATTACGCCCAGATAATGAAATCTGTAGAAATATCTGGCCACCCACACTAGAAGAAAAATCACCAGACAGAAAAAATATGAAAGCGATATTACTGGTCATTAATTGCTTCCTACTGCTCAATTCTTCCTGATTTCGTCTGATGTTATTACCCTTCTCCTTATAAAATGTTTTGATTTCCTAGTAAATCACTGAAGATTACAGTCTGTAATGTCAAACATTGCAATTTCACACTTAGTCTTTAGGAAATCCATGGTCAAAATCTGGTTGTTCTCCAAGTAACGTGAGTTAGGGTAGTATTTAAAAGTTATACATGATTTTGGACTTGGTCATAAGTCTATTATAAACCTATGAATCTAAAAGTATTTTCTCATTAGCTGATGCTGCATGTTGTCCTTCAGAAATCATACCATAACTATTTGTCTAACAGTGATTCCATCCTACTGGATTTCTTTTCTCACTTCTTTCTATCATTCATTGTGGAAAAATGTTTTCAACTTTCACCTCTTTCCTGCCTGTTTGACTGAAGTACAGTTAATTTACACTGATTAGCATTTGAAAGCTGAAGCAAATGCAGTCTATACATTTCACCATATACTTTGCAGTACCATTCCTAGTATGTTATAGTAGGTAATTACAGGGGTACTTTTACTAAGGCAGTAAAAAGTAAGTGCTGCAACCAAAATCTCATGTCAGCGATAACCCTATATTTTGACAAGTTAAAAATAGCTACTTTTCTATGTATGTGTATATGTATGCATGTATGCAACACAATCTACGTTTATATTCATGTGGTTTGAAAATAACAGTCTCTTCGTGTGTTACCGACAGACTTGAAATTCTAGGCATTCTTGAATGTCTATAAATTTCAGATATGATACATATCTGATAATGGAGATCACAGTTCACAGACCTATTAATCACGTCTGTACATCAGCTACATGACAGCATCACATAACACAGTGTTTAGTACAGAGAAGTAACAAAACCTAAAAACTTATACAGTTGCACTACTGCCATCTTGGAAGACTTAGGACATGAGTGAACAACAACATTTACATAAGGCCTGCCAGTACACTTCTGGATGACCCAAACCATACAAACACACCCCAGCCCTGAATGAGAAATATTCTACTCACACAAAATGCATCGTCTAGACAGCTAGACTGCAGATATCATGCCAGTGACAGAACAGTGTTCCCCACTCAATATGTCACCTCTGGTGATGGCTCTCATTGCTATGCACTGATGATAAGCTGTAAAGTGCTACACCCCATACCTGAATGCATCAAATGAAAACAAGGACATGTTGTCTCAGTCTAAGGATAGGACTGCCATCACCTTGTCAAATGTCTGCAACAGTACACACAAGGAATGGTCAGTGTGTTGATGTCACATTTTAGGTCTATGCAAATGTCTGACATAATGCTGAGGGTCAGTTAAACATTAAAGGGTAATGTAGCCATAATGACTTATTATGGAGTACAATAATATTATGCCAGGTAGTACAAGATTTATACACTGTATACATAGTTTTCTGTCAATTCACTTTCCCAACAATACAAACAGTTCTGCTGTTATCCTTCAATGTGGAATTATACTTTTAGTACATCTGGATGCTGACTAGACTGCATCACATTACTGTACTGTCCTTGTCTTCCACTCTGTTATCCACACCCTCATTTGTGTAACTACCTCTAAATGTAATCAATAATGTGTTCTGAGCATGTAATATATATAATATATATATATATATATATATATATATAATATATATATATATATATGTGTGTGTGTGTGTGTGTGTGTGTGTGTGTGTGTGTATATATATATACAATGGATAATCAATGAATTTGTTCAAAACACAAATCAATGAACAAACTCATTGGTGATTATCATTATTACCACCTAAATCATCTGAAATAGTAATGGCAAATGTAAAACATGATTAGTGACTCAGTTTGTACCTGCATATTTGCATATGTATCTCAATATTTAATTCAACACACATACATACATGTGTATGTATACATGCATGCATATATTGCAATCTTTGTGCTTTTTTGCCTGAGTAATGTGCATGCATATGCCTATGTATATGCATGCACATAGGCAATTTATTCACATAGGTATACATCTTATAATTAACAGACATGGTTGATACTAGCATCCATAGTCACACATACCAAAATAAAATATTTTCATTTTCACCCAAAAATAATGGACCTATGAAAGTATATATTAATAACCACAGAAATTCACACTCATGTGATTATTCTACAGATATCTCCGAACTGGATATGCGCTGCATGCATACCTCTCAACTAAACAGAATTTTGCCTCTTATTTTTGATCTGTTTCACAAAATTCTGCTTTTCTAGCAAATCATTGAGGACTGTAGTCAGAAAATAATCACAGACACTTCAGTTTCAGACTTTATACCCTGCAAGAGAACCATGCTAATGCAAAACCTGTTATTCTATCAATTTAAGTTTGTAAAAGCAATATTTAAAAAATGTCCCTCTTTTGGGGCCTTTGTCCCTCCATTATTTATGGCTTTGTCCAGATGTTTGCTCTAAGAGGTTGAGAGGTATGCCTGCATGATAGCACTTACTGCAAAGTTTAGCATTACACAGTGTGCTATTTTTAATTTCTGAATACCCGCCTACTGTGTTTTATGTAATGTAAGAGTAGCAACAATGTACACAGATTACATGGTACCTGTAAGCAAACATTTAATTGTGTGTAACCAAGAAAGTGGATTGGCTGACAGACTCTTTTCAATCGCAACCTGACCTCCATGGTACAAGACACAAACAGGACGTATAAGAGAATTTAAGTACCTTTATCTGCACTTTTTTTTTTTTAAAAATACAGCATTTAATTTGATTTAAACTGTGTTGTAGGAATATTAACTGAACTGGCAGTTTTAACTCTGCTCTTCAGTAACTTGAACTGAAGTTAGTGTTTGCTGAATTTTGTTATTTGCTAGTAATTACAGGTGTGGGGGTAGCCACATTCTTTGATTTCCTGTCCTTGCCTATTTAAGTGGTACAGTGTGAAATATTTTCTGCTTAAAAACCTCAGCTTTGGCCGGCTAAGAACTTGGTTATATTCAACTGGACGTATAAGAGAATTTAAGTACCTTTATCTGCACTTTTTTTAAAAAAATACAGCATTTAATTTGATTTAAACTGTGTTGTAGGAATATTAACTGAACTGGCAGTTTTAACTCTGCTCTTCAGTAACTTGAACTGAAGTTAGTGTTTGCTGAATTTTGTTATTTGCTAGTAATTACAGGTGTGGGGGTAGCCACATTCTTTGATTTCCTGTCCTTGCCTATTTAAGTGGTACAGTGTGAAATATTTTCTGCTTAAAAACCTCAGCTTTGGCTGGCTAAGAACTTGGTTATATTCAACTGGACGTATAAGAGAATTTAAGTACCTTTATCTGCACTTTTTTAAAAAATACAGTATTTAATTTGATTTAAACTGTGTTGTAGGAATATTAACTGAACTGGCAGTTTTAACTCTGCTCTTCAGTAACTTGAACTGAAGTTAGTGTTTGCTGAATTTTGTTATTTGCTAGTAATTACAGGTGTGGGGGTAGCCACATTCTTTGATTTCCTGTCCTTGCCTATTTAAGTGGTACAGTGTGAAATATTTTCTGCTTAAAAACCTCAGCTTTGAACTTGGTTATATTCAACTGGATGTATAAGAGAATTTAAGTACCTTTATCTGCACTTTTTTTTTAAATACAGCATTTAATTTGATTTAAACTGTGTTGTAGGAATATTAACTGAACTGGCAGTTTTAACTCTGCTCTTCAGTAACTTGAACTGAAGTTAGTGTTTGCTGAATTTTGTTATTTGCTAGTAATTACAGGTGTGGGGTAGCCACATTCTTTGATTTCCTGTCCTTGCCTATTTAAGTGGTACAGTGTGAAATATTTTCTGCTTAAATATATTCAACTGGACGTATTTGAGAATTTAAGTACCTTTATCTGCACTTTTTTAAAAATACAGTATTTAATTTGATTTAAACTGTGTTGAAGGAATACTAACTGAACTGGCAGTTTTAACTCTGCTCTTCAGTAACTTGAACTGAAGTTAGTGTTTGCTGAATTTTGTTATTTGCTAGTAATTACAGGTGTGGGGTAGCCACATTCTTTGATTTCCTGTCCTTGCCTATTTAAGTGGTACAGTGTGAAATATTTTCTGCTTAAAAACCTCAGCTTTGGCCGTCTAAGAACTTGGTTATATTCAACTGGACGTATAAGAGAATTTAAGTACCTTTATCTGCACTTTTTTTTTAAAAATACAGCATTTAATTTGATTTAAACTGTGTTGTAGGAATATTAACTGAACTGGCAGTTTTAACTCTGCTCCCACCCACTGTCCCTGCTTTTGTTTTGGTGTTAATCTTAGTGGCCTTGAAACTGCCCGCCCCTCAGCCTGCCTCTGGGCCCATCTCATTTGCTCACTCAACTGAGTGCAGTGAGATCATATTCTGATTTCAGGCACTCCTACTGTGTACAAAGAGAGCATCTGGGAAACAGACAAAAACAAATTAAGCTTATTTCCTGCCTTTCCTGTTAAGTGGTGTAGACTATTTGTAGGCTTCTGAGCCCCCAAGCCCTTCTGTGTTTGAGGGAAGCCTTCTAGCTTGTTTTTTTCTTATAACTAGCCAGTTTTCTAGTTTCAGCACTCAAATCTGTTTCTTTGATCTCAGCACTTGTTCAGATTAAAAAAAAAAATTTCATCTGCTTTTACTGTACTTGTGTTTTTACCTACTTCATTTTACTTTTGCATCATCTTAAAAATACTAAATTGTATTTATTACTGCTTGGTGTAACTCATTCTAAGCCTTTTGGTTTAAACACTTGGGCTTCGGACCAGTTGTTTTGCACTGAGAGGGTTTGTGGTCTGCACTGTAGTGGCAGAACAGGTAGCTTACATCCTTCTAGGTTGGGAACTGCTGATTGAGGGCTCAGTGTCTGTTATTCTAAAAGTGTATTAATTCTGGTTTAAGCACTTGGGCTTTCAGGCCAGTTATTTTACATTAAGATGGTTCGTGGTCTGCACTCTTGTGGGAGGAGAGGCTGGACTCTGCCCTTCTGAGCTGGGAATTTCTGGTTAAAGGCTTATAGTGCATGCATATCTGAACTGCTTCTTACTGAAGTTGGTGCACCTTGTTTGCTGTGGCATAGACTGGATTCGGGCCTGCTGGGTCTAGCTTTGTTTGTGTAACTTGAGCATTAACCCAGACATTCTCTAAAGTATTCAATTGTATTTATTACTGCTTGGTTGTAACTTGATTAAGGTGTAGCTATCATTCTAAGTCTTTTGGATTAAGCACTTGGGCTTCAGACCAGTTGTTTCACATTAGGAAGGTTTGTGGCAAGCACTGTGGTGGCAGGACAGGTAGCTTTCATCCTTCTAAGTTGGGAACTGCAGATTGAGAGCCCAGTGTCCAAGTGTATTGGTTCTGGTTTAAGCACTTGGGCTTCAGGCCAGTTATTTTACATTAAGAAGGTTCGTGGTCTGCACTCTTGTGGGAGAAGAGGCTGGACTCTGCCCTTCTGAGCTGGGAATTTCTGGTTAAAGGTTTATAGTGCCTGAATATTTGAACTGTATCTTACTGAAATTGGTACACCTTGTTTGCTGTAGCATAGACTAGATCCCGGCCTGCTGAATCTAGCTTTGTTTATATGCTTGTTGTTTGTTTGCTTGTTATTTCCCTGGAACGCTAATTCCACCTAATACGCGGCTTCTCAGCGCTTCTGTGGATCACTAGTGATATCTGCATTGCTTACTGTACTTATTTCCTTGTTTCACTTTTTTGCATTTAGTTACTTGTAACACATTGCACTCAAGTTACCTGGCACTTGCTCACTAAAGCAATTATACAAGTCAGCACTAAAAATTAAAAGCACTACACCCTCACTTCCCACTGGCCGTTGTTTTCAATTATTAAGGAATTCCCAATATTATTCTAGCATGTCCAAAGGTCTGTTGTCAATCTCCTCTCCGGTCCAGCTGGTGAATCTGGGAATCTTGAGGCAATGTTATAACTGCCTCATGTACACAGACAACCCTCTCCTCCTCCCACATAACACAAATACTTGCGAGAGATGCAGCTATTTAGCCAAACTGGAGGCTGAGCTCTCTCAACTCAGGACTGGCAAGACCAGACAGGAGGAGAAGGCAACTACACACACCACAAAACCAGCCTCACATAATGCTACCACACCACTGAATCAAACACATAAACTCACAAAGACATACTCGGAGGCTCTGAGTAAAAATTTACCTAAACAGCAGAGGCCTCCAAAGCAGACACCCAAACAACTGCTACCTCAAGACACCACACAAGCAACACATAAACCACAAAATCAGTGTGCAAAGCAGTCACAGCCCTTAAGGCCAAATACAACACCAAACATACTTGTCATAGGTGACTCCATAGTCAGACACACTGACGTCCCACTCACCAGGCTGAACAAGGAGAGAGGGTCACAGTAAGCTGCCTATCGGGCGCTAGAATCCACCACATAACACAAGCACTCGGGTCACTCCACGGCAAGTACAAATATGACACAGTCATTGTCCATGCTGGTGTGAACGACCTGAGACGTACCTCCCTGGACTACATGAAAAGAGACATAGAGGAGCTCTCTGATTATGTAGCCCAGGCAGGTATGACCCAGACCCTGAGCAGTATCCTTCCTTCACCAAGAATGATGCCACAATATAGAGACAAGATGATCAGCTTTAACAATTGGCTTAATGTCTGGTGTCATTCAAAGGGGATCCAGTGTCTGTCTGCCTGGGATAACATGCTTGACAAGCCACGCTGCTTCGCAAGGGACAGCTTGCACCTGTCACACCTGGGATTCCGGATATTGGCTAAGGCTCTTGCCACCCCATAGTGCCTTTTTTAGGCAAGGCTCAAATTCTAAACCTACCACCCTAGAAAACAAAAATGGGAAGAAACTGAGGGTAATGCTGCTCAATGCCAGAAGTCTAAATCTCAAAATGCACGCACTCGAGGCCCTTCTCAGTATGGAGAACATCGATGTCTGTGCTGTAACTGAAACCTGGTTCAAGGCTCCTGAGAGCACCCCGGCACTATTAGGTTTTACCTCATATCATGCGTTCCTGCCCCAAAACCTGGACCACACCACAAAAGGAGGGGGTGTATCCATATTCATAAAGGATACCCACACCTCCAGGTTGGTGGCAACGCAAAGCTTTGGAAACCATCCAGGTGCAACTAACCATAGGCAAAACTGCTCTACAAATTGTAGCATGCTACAGGCCACCATCTCAAACTCAGGAACCCCACACAGCCTTCCTGAAGACACTGGAGGGTATAAATGTATCTCCAAACACCATCATATTGGGTGACTTCAACTACCCGAATATAGACTGGGAACATTACTCAAGCCCTAACTTTCTAGCCCAACGGTTCCTGGAGTTCATAAATTCAAATGCCATGGAACAGCTAGTCACTGTTCCCATGAGAGGAGAAAATATACTAGATCTCATTATCACAAACATGGGGACAAAATGCTCCACACGAAGTATATCCCTCATTGGTGAGATCTGATCATAAACTAATCTCACTGGAAATCCACATCCCGCCCCACCCCAAACAAAAAGACCACAGTGAAGAACTTCTCTAAAGCAAACTTCACACTTCTCAAGACTGGTGTGGTATCCTTCAAGGCCCCTGAGCCAGTGGAAACCACAACCCAAGCTGCGGAAGCCCTTACAAATGCCTTCTATGAACACCTCCAGGACTGCATGGATCAGGCAATCCCAAATAAAACCAAGACCTTTCCACAAAGGGCAAACGTCCAGTCTGGTGGACCCCAGCCATTAACAAACTTTACAATAAGAGGAGAAAGCTATTACATGATGGAACAAAATCCATAAAAGGGAATTCACCCCTGATCATTATTAGTAAAAAAATACGAGCACTCATAAAATCAACTAAGGCCAATTTTGAGAGAAAAATTGCCATGGATTCAAAGGACAATCATAAGGCCTTTTTCAGCTATGTTAGGAACCTGAGTGGAAACTCCCAGATATGCTCAGAATTAGTCCAAAATGATACAAAAATCACTGAACCCACAGACATTGCCAACATACTGGCAGACAGGTTCAGTGCAAACTTCACCCCCTCTCCCCCCCTAAAGGAGAGATAACTATCCTAGCGGAGTGTAGCCTCCCAGACATCTCAAATGCGCAGGTGAAAGCTGCTCTCTCTAAAGCTAAAAACATAGCATCAATGGGACCGGATGGTGTCCCCGGCTGTGTGCTACACGAGCTAAATGAGGAATTAAACCCCGACATAAGGCAGCTGTTTAATCTCAGCCTTACCACAGGATACGTGCCCAAGGAGTGGCGTACGGCAACTGTGGTCCCACTCCACAAAGGCGGTGCCTCTACGGACCCTGGTAATTACCACCCCATAAGCTTAACAAATCTAGTCTACAAAGCTATGGAGAGGATCATAATGGAGCTCATAAACAAAGATATAGGGGACTTGCAGACATTGGACCCGACCCAGTTTGGCTTTGTCAAGGGCAGATCATGCCTTTTGAACTTGGTCGACTTCTTCGAAACAGTCACCAAGGCCATTGATGAGGGAAAGGCAGTCCATACAGCCTACCTTGACCTTGCAAAGGCTTTCGACACAATACCCCACTCGGGTATTGTAGAAAAACTTACCAGCTTAAATGTAAACCCATATGTCACAAGATGGCTTGCAAACTGGCTTAAGGACAGAACCCACAGGGTTAGATTTGCTGGCGCTATGTCAGACTCCAAGCCGGTCACAAGTGGTGTCCCACAGGGCTCGGTCCTTGGCCCCTGTTGTTCGTCATCTACTTCTCAGAAGTACAGGCCAACATGGGAGGACTTTGGCTGGCAAAGTTTGCAGATGACTGCAAACTGGGCGCCATAGTGGAAAGTGCATTGGACACGGATATCCTTCAGAAGGGACTCACGGAAACAGATAGCTGGTGCCAGAGCCATGTCCTGAAGTTAAACACCAAAAAATGTATAGTCATACCCTTCGGGAAAAACAAGGTAACCCCAAGCTACCATATAGGTGGCAATCCACTAAGCACAGAAGAGGTTATCAGGGACCTGGGGACCCAGGTTGACAATGACCTTTCTTTTGACACTCACGTTGCTAAAGTGGTTAGAAAGACCTTCTACATTGCCCACCTGATCATGAAGGGATTCACATCCAGATCTAGTGAGGTCATTGTTCCCCTGTACTCTTCACTTATCAGACCAATGATCGAGTACAATGCCCCATTCGGGATGTATCTCACCCGACATCTGCAGCAATTGGAGAGACCCCAAAAGTTCCTCACCAAAAGGATAAAGGGACTCCAAAATCTGTCATATGCTGCCAGATTGAAGAAACTCCAGCTCTATTCAGTTGCATACTGTCTGCTCAGAGGTGACATGTGCCTGACATACAAGGCCATGTCCAACCCGGAATTAATGGACATGCTCCACCTCAAAAATCCAAATCCAACAAAACCTCTAGAGCAAGCGACTTAAACCTTAGCACGGATATAAATAGGACATGCTGGAGGGATAGATTTATCACTCAGAGACTCCCTATGCTGTGGAATAAAATCCCGGTCCATGTGAGGCAGAGCACCTCGCTGGCTCTGTTCAAGAGAAATCTTGACCTGTGGATGGGAGATCGTAGGTTTACCCCGGGAATCATCTCTGTGTCACTGCTGGACAGAGGCACAACAAACTAATGGGCACAGTATTTTTTCATATAAGGGGTGGTGTAAGCCACAAAACTTTGGGCTAGGCTTATAAATGCCTTAGGGCAGATAGCCTAGTATAAACCTATGAACCTATGAACAAGTACTTTGCAGGATGCACAGTAGCAAATCCCTAACCACGCCTCTAGGCTGACAGTTCCTGGTGGCGTGTTGAATCTGCTGAATATTCACTCCTGTGCTGAATTCAGGCAATCAGGCAGAGATAATCTGCTCAGCACAGTATTTACATGTGTTGTAGGACCATCACAAAATCCAGCCTGTCCAACACCACCAAACTGTGTCTCAACACAGTACAGACTGTTACATTTTACCAGCTGAATATGTTTTAACAAGCTGATAGCAGCACTGTTGCACAGCACTTGTTCCACATCTGTAAAGAAGCAGGGGAGTGAGGGTGGTGCAGCACCCCCACAAGGGGGTACAGGGGGGCTTGCCCCCCTGAAAAAACAAAGAGAAAAAGTAATAATTACTTCCTAGTTAACTGTGCATTTGATATCCTTAGTACCATGCAACAGGCTTAATTCACTAATGACAGCTTTACAGGATTGGAGCTGGTTTCGTGTGTGAATATTAAACAGTTTTCAGTAGTAAATACATGACGTGGCATGCAAATTAGCATGCCTGCCAGTCATCAGGCATTTCAACGCCCATTTCCCCTGTCAATCACTACTGACACACCCATTTTTGCACAGAACTAAATGCGAGGTACTTCTCTAATATTATGCCCAAGTAAGCACTGTGACAAAGCAGCATAGAAAGTGAGCAGAATAATGGAATATTTGAGGAAATAAAATTGCCAGGAGAAAATGTTATTTTTTTTTTTTATACATGTGTACGGAGGGTTTGCAATCCCCATTTTAGTCCTATACTGCTAATAAGTGCACTTCGGGAGAACTCATTTTAATATCGAGAAGAAAAGGATAGCTCTGAATATAAATAGTACACATTATACCACTGAATCAAGTAAAAATGAGCTAATCATAGCTTTTATACTCAAGACAAATTCTGATACTCATGTCCAATTGATTCACAGTGGCTGTCCAACAAAAAATGAGCCAAATCATCTCATACCACATCCCTCCAAGGTGACACAAGGGCAAGCTTATCTGCATTTGTCCGATTACTAGCACACATATCTGTTACCTTACCTATAACTTTTCACTAATAAATAATACATCAACTGGTGAGGCCAGACAGCAAAATATTGCTGCTTAGAACTAAGCAAATACTTTATTTTAAAAACATTGTCTGCTCATGATACTATTAATTAGTAATGGTGTTGTCTTGTAGCAGTAGACAATATATTTGCTAGAAGATGCATGACAGGGCTAGTTACCTGATGGTGTAAACTTTGGCTCTAGATTATCACCATGGAAATTACACCCTGACTCCATGAGCAAAAACGGGAAAAAAGGGTTATGAATGGATGGATGGCTGGGCAAAAACATAGGACAGATGAGGCTGGCATTTCACAAACCGTACTTACATCTCCAAAGGTGTGTCCCCACACTTCAAAATGCAAACACTCTACAGTGTTACAGTAAAGAATAAAATGAAGCCATCAACACTGGGGAAATGGATGTGAGATGGCATTACAATAAAAGAATGAGGTAGCAAAGTTATAATTGCTTGCATTGTTGAAAGATGCAGCCATAGTGTTTATCCACATTATTATATACATAATGGCATTTATTTGAAGCTTTATATACAAACTGCAGAAACATAAGAAAAACGCTACATCTCAGTCTCCTGCTGATTGTTTATATAATAAAGGACAGGTTGGAGTCAGAGACAAAGTATATGAGAAACCGAAATGTTCTCATCATGCATCACTATGCTACATCCACCTAACTAGGCTAATGCGGATGAATATACATCAGTGAAGTTAATATGCTATGAATCATCTCAGGACGCTGCAGCTAGTAACACACATGTTCCTGTTCACTACCCACCAGCAAGATAGGCCTAACCTCAAATCACACACATGTACACATGCACACTTACTCAATTGAGCAAATACTCAACTAATCTGTACAAATAAACCCAAAAGTTGGAAAATCCTATCCACACATGGAGATAACTGCCCATCTCAAGCCACAGTTGGAGTAGGAAGCTTAGACAGTACACAGATAAATTCCAATACAGTAAAACAGTACACCCCTTAATGAAAAATGCAAGAAAAGTACACTAAACGTACTTCCTACTACTTCCTCAATGCATGTGAAATACAACAGCTAAGAATGAGTAATTCATCTCTCAGAAGGAATAAAAGCTGTACATACCTGTAATACTCAGCAGCTGTCTGGTTCAATTATATTACATTGTGATGCTACAGCAGTCTTCTACCATGATGGTTTCTGTCTCTAATACATTCCGCAAAGGGGTCTAAATTCATAATTCCTCCTTTCATAAAAGTCAACCAGTTTTGTTATAAATACAGGACATAAAATTAAGCAATATAAAAATATTGCGCTAAGCTCTCTTCCAACTGTTCCCTCTGACTGTAAGTTCTCAAATGAGACCAAAATCCTTTAGGAAGTTGGAATCAAGCCCCACCAATAAAGCCTTCTGTACAACTACTCTTACACTGAAACTGTAATCCTGTCAGGGAGAAGCACTCGATAGTAAGGAAATCTCTGAGACCTCTGTTTCCACTGCGTCATCAAAATGAATGGACACATTTTCACCTCATTTCACACCTTTTGTGGAATTCTCTTTGCTACGGAAATGTTTTCAGGTAACTATTGAACTCTGACTTGTAGCCAGCAATGAAGAAACCAAGCTTGTAGTAAAACACTTCTCACTTATTAATGCTTTCTATACCACATATTATAGCATTTTGTAAGAATATTGCCATTACTTTTATAGATTTTACTTAACATGCAAGTACAAAATGTTAGTTAAAATGTAGTTAATGGTTTAAATCACAAAAGCTGTGCGTTTTTGTGAATACTGAGAAGAAAGCATTTAAAATAAACTTTGAAATGGTACTGGATGTTAACACTAGATGCAAAAGGTAAATGGCGGTCTGAACTGATAATTTGCAAGCAAGCATATTTCCCTGTGTTCTGTATGGTCGCCATATTCCTCTCAACTTCTTAGTGCTAGAAATCTGGACAGAGCCTAAAATGGTTGGGGAACAAAGGCCCAAAATATAGACACAGATTCTAAATATTACTCTTATAAATTCAAACTGTCGGTCATTATCATGCAATTTCGCTCCTCAGTGATTTGACAGAAAATCACAAATTTTATGACAAACACACAAAAATAAAAGGAAAAAATCTGAACAGCATATGAAAATCTGAACAACTTGAGAGAGATGGTGGCCACTGACCATCAGTGGCAGATGGCAAATAATGAAAAGAGGAGGATGTACATTCATCTTTGCTGAGATGTTCTAATTCTTATTATCTATGAATGAATTTACTACTGGAGTCGAAGCATGCATAGTGATTAGGTAGTCAGTACTGGTTTGCATTCCAAAGTCACCTAAATTTGGGGGTCTCTGTTAGCAAATGGATACATTTAAATTAGCAGAAGCACTGCAAACAAATGAACAACAAAATATTAATATTCAATGTCCATAGGTTCATAGGAGGTTACTAGGCTAAGAGCCCTAGGGCCTTTACAAGCCTAGCCATGTTATAACCGTGCCCCCTAACTGACATTAGTTAGATAGTCACTTTTCACATAGCAAGTCTATAATCAGCAACAACTACCACTGCCCAGGTGGGACATGGGTGCCACTCCCAAGGTGAAATTATTATCTCCCATCCAATTATTTAGGTTGCATTTGAAAAGGGTCATCTGCATCATGTGAACTGGGAGTTTATTCAAGCAGAGCAGCAATCTGTGGGAGATATATCTGTCTCTCCAGCATGTTCTGCTAATGTAACAGGCTAGGTTAAGATCCTTGGAGAGAATGACTCTTCTCCCATTTGATTTGCCGAAGCACAGCATTTCCATTAGGACAGTGTCAGAGACTGCTCTGTAAGCCAGGCACAAGTCGCATCTCAGCAGCGAATAGTCTTTCCATGTAGGTCATGTTTTGGAGGCCCTGAATTTTCCTGTTGAGAAACGTCTGTGGTCTCTCCAGCTGCTTCAGGTGTGTGGTGAGGCACATGCAAAAGGGAGCATTATACTCTATTAGTGGCCTGATAAGGGTCAAGTACAGAGGAGTTATAACATCCTTAGTCTTGGATGTAATCTCCTTACTTATGAGATGCACAATTTAGAAGACTTTCCTTACTACAGTGGAAGCATGGAGATCTAAGTTTAAATCGGTATCAACCTCTGTTCTCAAGTCTTGCACCATGGGTTTGAGCTTGGGGGGGGGGGGGTGCTGTCAGCATTGCAATTTGCAGGTTATTCCTCTTTGCCAAAGGGGTTAATAATGTACTTTTTGTGTTCAGTTTTAGTCTGTTGTTTTGGCACCAATCCTTTGTCTGTGTTAGCCACTTTTGTAATATTTTAACATCATTGGGGGAATAAGTGATTGCACCGTTTGCAATCATCACTGAACCTGGTAAGCCACAGGCCATCTACTTTCACCTAGATTTCCAAGAAATAGATTCCAGACAGTAGAGGGCTCAGCATAGATCCTTGTTGTATGCTCTAGTAAACACATTAGTGCACTTGTTTGCAAAACCTTTTGGTTTTATTGGTTCATTGTTTTTAGGATTCTTGGACTGACTGCAAGCAGCATTTTGCTCCTTTGTGGTAACTGGTCTAGTGGCTGAGGAACTTTGACAGTATGTATTGTGTTGGTGAGCCATTTAGCTACCCATCTAGTGATGTATGGGCTCCCCAGCTAGGAGAGTTTCTGAATGATACCTGAATGGAGGATTGTGACAAAAGCCTTGGCTAAGTCAAGATAGGTGGTATGCACTGTTTTGCCTTCATCCAGAGCTTTGGTGACATTCTCGAAGAAGTCCAGCAGGTTTAATAAGCATGATCTACCGTTAATGAAGCCAAACTGGGTCGGGTCAAAGTTTGAAGGCTGCCTATGTCCTTTCTTGATAAGGTTCACGATGACCCTTTCCATGGCCCTGCAGATCAGACTGGTTAGACTTATGGGTTTATACTTCCCAGTGTCAGTTGGTGGGCACCCTTTCAGCAAGGGATTATGATTGCTGTTCTCCACTCTGTGAGAACAAAGCCAGTGTTCAGACTGTTACATGCTCATACAGGGCTTTTGTGCACACCTCCATACAGGCTTCAATGTTTTCTTGGTTTGGAGGAGCTTGGTAACTAGCAATGGTGTCACTTAATAGGACATAGTTTTCCTTAGAACAGTTCTTAAAGGTTTTGTGATAAGGTGGGTATTCTAGTTGTATATTTATTTCAAGGGAGACGGCTTTATGATCTGATCTAACCAGCGAGGACATCAGACTTAGGGAGTGCAACACTCTCCCATATCTGTGAGTATGAGGTCAACGATATTTGTATGCCTATTGGGAGTGCAGACTAAATGCTCCAGAGCATTTGAATTGACAAAATCTAGAAATTATTGAGTCTGTGTGTTAGTGGTTATGTACACTTCCCAGGTAATGGAGGCATAGTTGAAATCACCCATGAATATGTTATTGGGCTGAATGGTAGGTGATTCTAGTTAATTTAGGTATGATATGTGGGTTCCCATGCTATGAATGACCCAGCACTGTAAAATCATAATCACCACAATAAAACTAGTTGTAAACCTATACTATCACATCAACAATACCAGACTTCATAACAAGTAACTTACTCAATGCATTCCACATTTGTGAAATAAGCTGACTTTACACGTCAAATGCGGTACTTCTCTTGCAACCTTTATAACCTGTTTGGAATAAGTGTAAAAATTCAGGACAAAACACATTTTCAAAAATGTGTTGTCCTCCCCTCTCAGAAGAAAAGTAAATATTCTATTTTTTTTCAGTCTTTTGTGGATGAAATCAGAGTTTCATTTTTCTGACTTTGTTATATCTACCAGCAGGGGAAACTACTAATGGGGTCTGTATATGTTATGTACTGCCTGATTAACATACAATAAATAAATAAAGAAATAATAAAAATGTTATTACTTAGGTCAGCTGTAGTTCATAACAGATCTTTTTTTTCAGCCAGTTTAGGTCTAAGAGTAGGTCTAAGTCATTTACTCACAAAACATATTCATACCCAAATTTGTCTCAACATAGGCCTCAGCTTTAGTAAGAAATCTCATTAAATGACAAAGAACATTATTCACAAGTGATGATCTTTAAATGTGTGCAAATTGGTCCCTGTGCAATACAAACACAAGCTATTAGCACATCATTTTAGCTTTTATCTACCATCACCACTAGTTACAACACAAAAAGACAGTCGGGAGGGGGGGTTCACACCTGGGTTTCTGTGAAGATACTGAATATCACAAGCCTTGGTACTAAATATTTCATTTATTTATCTGTGTGTGTGTGTGTGTGTGTGTGTGTGTGTGTGTGTGTGTGTGTGTGTGTATGCATGCATATACGTATTTATTTAATTTCTAGAAACCAAAAAGTAATCAATATTCAGTCATAAATCATAAAGGTCCAATACACATGCACACACACAACTCTCAGCTCTCACAAATTTGGGGGAACACCTCTAATTTGTTCTCAAACTTTTGTTCCATCCCTCCTAAATATGGAAATGATTTTGAGTTAACAACACACAATAAGATTACCTAATATGGAAGCTTCTCCTTAATTATTATTTCTTTGTCCATACTTCTGAGCTAAAAGTTGCAAGACATGACACACACACACACACACACACACACACACACACACACACACACACACACACACACACACAGATTGTTTTAACACATATGCAGCTATTTAACACAGTAGAAGAGTGGTCCACTTTTTTTCATTTTTTCAGGCTCCAACTAGTTAATGAACAAAAGCAAATGTCATGTTTGTTACAGTCCTTTATAAGACCTGTTTACAGTTAAAAAAAATGAGTACACTCTTCAAAACAAATGACATTTCTCCAACTGGCTGATCAATAAAAAGGGTCTGTTACATGGATATGAACTTTCCTACTGTCTCCCTTACCAGCTTGGTGGATATGGACATCCTAAGGCAATGTAGAAATTGCCTCATGTTTGCTGACAACCAGTTAATTCTCAAACATATGGTATGTGAGAGATGTATTTACACAGTGCCACTGGAGGCAAAGCTCTCATATAAAAGCACTCCTACTGTGTGAATAAGGTTGTCAGTAGTACGCACACTGCACCCATCACACACACATTTCAAAGCAGACACTAGAGGCACTTAAATGTAACCTACCTAAACCCCAAAGAACTCCTAGATGAAGTACACAACAAACTCCCTCAACAACCCTGAACACACTCTTTCAAAACAACACCCACATCAACACATATGGCTACATCTCATGGAGCCTCTACTTCTTAGCCCATAAGGCAAGCCACCACAAAATCCTACATTCTAGTCATTGGAGACTCATAGATTCATATGTTCATAGGAGGTTACTATGCTAATGGCCCTAGGGTCTTTATAAGCCTAGCCATGTTATACTCTTGTTCCCTTATTGACTTTGTTGTATGGTCTATAATTTGCAGTGTGAGTTTATGAACAGCACCAACTGCCCCTGTCCAAGAGGGACAGAGGTCACTCACACACAAGTAAATATTTATATACGCACATGCTCATTATATTTACAGTAAATATATGTGTGTGTGTGTGTGTGTGTGTGTGTGTGTGTGTGTGTGTGTGTATATATACAGATATAGACACATACACACATATCAACATATGCATATATATATATATATATATATATATATATATATATATATATATATATACACACACACAAACACACACACATATCTATTAAGTTGCTAGAATAATAGGATTTTGTGTTGTCATGCACTTTCTGAATGTTATAAAGTCTGAAACTCAAGTGTGTGTCCTTGTTTACTGAATTCAATCATCATTCATTTGCCAGAAAACCACAAATTTTATGAGAAACAGATCAAATCATGAGGAAAAAATCATGAGAGGTATGTTACCACTGCATACAGTCTGGCATCCTGCTGCTTTGCAAGGCAGGAGGCCATCTGTAAAGTTTAGATGTTGGTAAGCACCAAGGCTAGCTCTTTTAGACAACCAGTCTGTAGTGCTTGCCTCGCAAGGTAAACAGACACGGTTGTGGTTATTCATAGGTGCCTCAGTCTCACCGAGGCAGAAGAAAGACAAAAACATGAATGGATTGTTTCTGTGGGCAGTGTCTGCAACCACTGGCCACAAGATACCGCTGCTCTTCTGACAGTATTTAAAAAAAAAATGCCTCAGTCGCCAACAGAAAAAAAAATAAGCTTAACATTTTCAGGATGTTTAAGGTTAGTACTTGTCCTTATAAACAGGACCTCTTGTCCCAGGTAACAGGACCTGCTGAATGCTGGCTTAGAAAAAAAAATCTAAATTCCCAACACTGTAATAATTAAATTACAGAAAAGAAAAAAAACATAGGATGGAATCGTGTCTGTGGGCAATAAGTAATGTTACCACTACCCACATATATATCCTGCTGTATTACAGAAAAAAAATGATCCCGAGGATAAGATGCGTTTAACCACTGAGACTGGTTCTTCTAGGCAACATCTCTAGTGCTTACTTCACAATGTATAGGGACACTGCAGTTATTCATAGCCATAAGGGGAAAAAAAAAGTTGGATCACTGTAGGTAGTGTGTGTGCTGTTACCACCATAACTCTCAACTTCTTAGCCTAAGAAATGTGAAAAAAAGCTTAAAATAATGGGGGACAAAGTCCCAGAAATAGAGATAAATGTTAAATATTGCTCTTATAAACTTAGAAAGTTGGTAGAATAATAGGTTTTGCATTACTATGTATTTTCAGTATGATATAAAGTTTGAAATTAAGATGTGTCATTATTTAGTGAATTCAGTCCTCAGAAATTTGACAGAAACCCGCAAATCTTATGAGAAACAGACAGGATGGGCAATAGTGTAAAATAGCAAGTACCTACAATTTTTATTATATGTAAAAGCCTGGGAGTTAAGGACTACAAGTTATGTAGGACCTATTAAAGTAAGGTTTCGATTTTCATGGATAATGAAAACAGGAATGGAACACTGCGGAGAGACTCAAGCAAAACACTGGCAGGACCTAACACTGATGTCACAAAGTGGGAGGTAGTAAACAAAGTGGGTGGCAACATTCATATTTAGGTCCAAGGCAAGAGCAACCCTATTTGGAAATCATACAGTGCCCCTTAAGTCAACATTTGCTGCTAGTTCAAAAGGAGGTTGTGCCTGGAGAAAAAAAATGACAAATCCCATGAAGAGGGAGGATCCTTGACAGGTTGTCTGAGTAAAAACGTACCTTTAAGAAAGGCTTTGTGTAGTTTAAGGGAGGCCAACAATAAATGAACCTTATTTTACATGACTATTAGAGATCGTAACCAACTGTGGTGGTGGTGCTGCGGTAGTGTTGTCGCCTCACAGTAAAACATTGTCCTGTTCAATTCTCAGCTAGAGCGTCTTCTGTGTGGAGACATGCGTCAATGGGCGTACCTTCAGTGAAGGTTGTGCGTCAGGGCCGGCAACTCGGCATGTAAAAATCTACTGCCAATCATTAGCGGAGCGGAGTTCCGCTGTGGCGACCCCTAACTGGGAAAAGCCGAAAGACACAACAACATTAGAGATTGTAACCAGTTGTACCCTGATCTCAGAGTAATTTGTGCCAGCATGGAAAACGCAGGCCAGAAAAGCTAACACCATTGGAATGGGTGACGAAAAAGTGTCTAGGTGTCTCTCATTGTGTTGATTACAAAATCTTTTCCATTTGTATATCTTCTCAGTGTAATCCTTTTGTAAAACAGTAAAGATACACAGTACTTGGCATGAGAGATTAGACTGTCTAGTTATCAAAGAAAGTGGAGAAACCATGCAGTTATAGCTAGACTATTTCTCCAAATGAGACATCCTCAAGTGGTGACCTTGGGGGATCCCCTCCCCTTCAAAGTCTGTGTCCTCTGTTAAAAATTTTTGTGGGGAATCAATGTGTTTCTGCTTGTACTTATGCCTATGGGGAATATCTTCATAGGGGTGGTCTAAAGAGGATGCGGATGTGTGGGAAGAGTGTTGCAAAAGGACTACCTCAAGGTTTAAATGCAACAGGTGCTCAGACAGGACAAAATGAGCAGACTCAGGACCCAAGACAGACATGTGGAGGAGAGAACATGAGGTGGATAATGATGTCCTATCCCCAGTCATGTGGAGAGCTCCCTCCCTCCACTTCCTTAAAACACATATGCCTATGGAGAGCACAGGACTGTTCCATTAGGAGCCAATTCCACCTGCCTAAAGAAATCCAAGACTTCCCCATGACCTTGCATCGACGCAGAGGTCGGAGCTGTACTATCAGGGTCCAAAGCCCTGAGGCGAAGGGATGTCTCTGAAAACCTTGGAGTTGATCTCCTACCCCTGGATCTGGCACAGAAGCTATGGCTCAGAGATCCCTCTTGCTCTGACAAGGTCTGTGCCAGCTGGATCAGGGAAGACAGAGTTAACAAAGGTCAAGTCTTTTGGATATGACCCAGACAATCCCATGGTTCGTGAATCCTGAATCAGTGAAGTCAAAAGGATGGATCAGTGTAGGAGTTACTATTGGTGTTTGGGCTGGTGTGAAGCTCACTGATCTGATAGGAGATGGAAGCACTCCCAAATTAACTTGGGTCCTAAAAGATTTTCTCATAATCCTGTTCAAATCTACTTTAGACAGGCTCCAGGAGGAACAGAAGGATGAGGAGATAGATGGTGGTCTAGAAACTCTGCAGGGAGTTTCTTGTAGAAATGGAGAATGCAGCCTTAATGGAACTGGTTTTGGAGAGAACCGAGGTGGTTTATGGGAAGGAGACTTGCCTGAAAGTAACACTGGATCCAAAGAGGTAAACACATGTGAAAGTTTAGATATTTTTGATGGTCGAGCTGAAGTCAGCAACGAGAGAAGAGAGTGCTCAGGGGAGCACCTCCTTGACTCTTTAGCTTTTCATTTTTCTTTGGACATTTTGTTAGACTTGTCTTCTTTCTCACCCTGATATTTTTCCACTGGTTTATTTGCAGAGGGGAAAGCAACAGATATTGAGGAAGAAGGTAGCAGCCTATAAAGTATAAAATTGTTCCTGCATTCATTCCAGGCTTTTTCGTTGAAGCCAGAACAAATTTCACAGTTGACCTCATGATGAGCATCCTAAGACAGTAAAACACATACTGAGTGGGCATCAAAGTCAGGCATTTTGTGCAGGTACTAGTTCTACGACTCTGAGGCAACATTCTGTGTATATTGGGAAGTAACAGAGGAATCTAGTTCCTCAGAGAAAGGGGAATCCACTGGAAGGGAGGGGGGTTACAATGAAGTATTACTTTTACTTTCAGAACACAACTCTCTAAAGCAATCTGATTCCAGTAGGGAGGATGGAGTGTCAGAAACTTAAAAAGGTTGCCAGGGTTGGGGGAGGGGGGGCAGGAAGATAATCATACTAAGAGAGAAATGTTTATTACTTTCAGACTCATTTACTTGCTTTATTGAGCCTCCTTTCTATTTTAGAAACCTAATGACTAGCTACATTATGCTTAAAATATTTAATTGGTTAAAGACGGGAGTCAGCAGCATCATAAGAGCATTTTTAAATATCCTTAGTCACCTGAGAATACATTTATGTTCATCATACTGATCACTGCTGCACTATCCTTAGCTGTAAGGGTTATGCCTCGCAAGGGATATAACAGACAGTGCCCAAATTTTCAGTGTACCTTTCATGCGCTCATATTGTTAGTGAGCTTTGCCTGAGATGACACACAAGATGTGATATGTGATACACAAGACAGATTCAGACATACAAACATTCATAAAGACACACAAACAGCACTACATTTATCCCGTAACCTTACCCCTACCTTAAAATACACAAACTTGCACACAAATACACAACACCCATCCTTCCCTCATTCCCAACCCTAACTGTAACACACACATATACACTGTCACCCCCCCCCCAAACCCCACTTACCTGTATCAACATCCCATAGCGTCAACATATCCACCATTTGGCCATCCTTAACATTGACTTTAAATCACACCATTGCGTTTGCCAAACAAATGTACATTCTGTCAAATGCAGAAGAACTATACATACATATATCTATCAATCTATAGTATCATAGGAGGTTACTAGGCTTATGGCCCTACAGCCCTTACAAGCCTAGCCAAGTTCCAACCCATTTCCCTAGAGTGTCAAAGCTTCAAGCAGTGCTAAAACACCACTTACTCTCCCCATCCCAGAGGGATGCAAGGAAGACCCCGGGGTGAATTTACGGTTTCACATCCAAATTACCCTTAAATAGGGTCAACAAAGGGGTCTGCTTCACCTGAATTGGAAGTTGGTTCCAGACGAGAGGTAACCTTTGGGAAATGAATCTGTCTCTCCAGCAAGTCCTGTTGATGTTGCATACTAGGTTAAGATCCCTAGAGGGAGTGCAATGAGTACCATTTGACTTACTAATGTGCAGCATTTCCATTAAAGCTGGAACTGAGATCTCCTGTGAGTAGTCTGTATGACACAGAGTATAGATACAGATATTTTAGTCTGTCAACATAAGAGATGTGTTGAAAGCCTTGAAGTTTCTTTGTGTAATAACCTTTGAGGTCTCTCCAGTTTGCAAGTGCCTGGTAAGGTACATACCAAAGGGAGCATTTTACTGTATTATTGGCCTGATGAGGTAAAAGTACAGGGGATTGGTTATGACCTCTTTTTTTTCTGTAATCAATGCCCTTACTTATGAGATAGGCAACATAGAAAGCCCTTCTTACCACTGTAGAGACATGGTGGTCAAAGGAGAGGTTGCTGTCAACCAGTGTGCCCAAATCTCTCACCACAGATTGAGTGCTTAAGGTGTTGTTATGAATGTTGTAATCTGCAGGGATGCCGCCCTTGCCAAATAGGATGATGATTGAGCCCATGACTTTGGCATCAAGCATTGGTCTATTTAAGACCCTCTTGTAGGATGTCCACATTGCTTGGGGACTTTATGACCACTCCTAGTTTGCACTCATCTGCAAACTTTCAGTCATATACCTTATGTTTTTGCTGTACATCTCAGAAGTAGATTCCAAATTATAGGGGCCCCAGCACCAAACCCTGTAGAACACCACTGGTTACAGGTTTGCTGGTGGAGTGGATGATGTCAGTGAGTGAGAGAAATGGTCAACACGGACAGGGAAATTAAGCCATTTCCTTACTGTGGTGCAATCTTATTGCTGGTATATTTAATTAACCCTGCAAAAATGGGAATAAACTCTTTTTTTAATGGATCTAGGTAGAATTATGAATACTCAATGAATATTCATGCAGTGTACAACATGAATATTCATAAAGCATTGGAACAAGTCACAATGTGTTGGGTTATGGGTGGGGTTTAGGCGAGGCTTACTATTGCGGAGCCAGGAAGTTTAGTTTTAATACAAAGCGGCATATTTAATGTTGGTGGTGCTGGCCAACTAAAACATTTTGATGAATTCTGTTTTGATCTTTATGTCATTTACCTGTTAGGGACTTCGAAGACTGGGGTTCAGTGTTTAGTTATTCACTTAAATAAGCATTCAACCATATGACATAAACCCATATATATATATATATATATATATATATATATATATATATATATATATATTCACACACAGATATGTATACGCACATACACACATAAAATAGGGACTTCTTACATATAGATATATATATATATATATATATATATATATATATGGGTACATGTTACACCGTCAACAACTGACTACATCGACAACCGGCCCTGTAGCACCAATTTAACGAAACCGCACAGCATCAACACTTTAAATAACCGACACTGACTCTATACAACAGCGCTACACCCGACATCAGCGTACAGCTAACGGGTATTAACATGTGTGAGGTAGGGGATGTATTTCTAAACTTATGTCACTCAGTCTAACATTATAACTACATCGCCTACCTCACACATGTTAATACCCGTTAGCTGTAATGTCGTTGTGTCAGTTGTATGTCGATAGAGTCAGTGTCGGTTATTTAAAGTGTCGATGCTGTTGTTTAAATTGGTGCTACAGGGTCAAGTCGATGTAGACAGTTGTCGACGGTGTAACATGTACATATAGATATATATATAGATATATAGATATATAGATATATATATATATATATATATACATACACACACACACACACACACACACACACACACACACACACACACACACACACACACACACACACACACACACACACACACTAGGGACTTTGATGATTAGGGTTCGATGTTTAGTTATTTGCTTAAATAAGTGTTTGACCACATGATATAGACCCATATATATATATATATATATATATATATATATATATATATATATATATATATATATATATATAGATGGATATACATATATATATATAAATACACACACACCTATATATATCGCACACGCACCCATATATACACACACCCCCATATACCCACACTTTATATATTATATATATATATATATATATATATATATATATATATATATATATATATACACACACACACACACACACACACACACAACTATATACGAGGTCACTCCCATGTGATACTAGTAGCAACATTAATAAGCAGTTTCCACTTTAACTTCTTGAAAAATGTACAGAAATGAGAACCATCAAGTTAATTGTTTAAATCAGCAATATAAATAATACTGAATGTCTCTCAAGAGTTACAATTTGAAGACCCAGCCGAGTGTAGCCTCCCGGACATCTCAAATGCGCAGGTGAAAGCTGCTCTCTCTAAAGCTAAAAACACAGCATCAATGGGACCGGATGGTGTCCCCGGCTGTGTGCTACACGAGCTAAACGAGGAATTAAACCCGCACATAAGGCAGCTGTTTAATCTCAGCCTTACCACAGGATATGTGCCCAAGGAGTGGCGTACGGCAACTGTTGTCCCACTCCACAAAGGCGCCTCACGGACCCTGGTAATTACAGCCCATAAACTTAACAAGTCTAGTCTGCAAAGCTATGGAGGATCATAATGGAGCTCATAAACAAAGATATAGGGGACTTGCAGACATTGGACCCGACCCAGTTTGGCTTTGTCAAGGGAAGATCATGCCTTTTGAACTTGGTCGACTTCTTCGAAACAGTCACCAAGGCCATTGATGAGGGAAAGGCAGTCCATACAGCCTACCTTGACCTTGCAAAGGCTTTCGACACAATACCCCACTCGGGTATTGTAGAAAAACTACCAGCTTAAATGTAAACCCATATGTCACAAGATGGGTTGCAAACTGGCTTAAGGACAGAACCCACAGGGTTAGAGTTGCTGGCGCTGTGTCAAACTCCAAGCCGGTCACAAGTGGTGTCCCACAGGGCTCGGTCCTTGGCCCCCTATTGTTTGGCATCTACTTCTCAGAAGTACAGGCCAACATGGGAGGACTTTGGCTGACAAAGTTTGCAGACGACTGCAAACTGGGCGCCATATTGGAAAGTGCATCGGACACGGATGTCCTTCAGAAGGGACTCACGGAAACAGATAGCTGGTTCCAGAGCCATGGCCTGAAGTTAAACGCCAAAAAATGTATAGTCATACCCTTTGGGAAAAACAAGGTAACCCCAAGCTACCATATAGGTGGCAATCCACTAAGCACAGAAGAGGTTATCAGGGACCTGGGGACCCAGGTTGACAGTGGCCTTTCTTTTGACACTCACATTGCTAAAGTGGTTAGAAAGACCTTCTACATTGCCCACCTGATCATGAAGGGATTCACATCCAGATCTAGTGAGGTCATTGTTTCCCTGTACTCTTCACTTATCAGACCAATGATCGAGTACAATGCCCCATATGGGATGTATCTCACCTGACATCTGCAGCAATTGGAGAGACCCCAAAGTTCCTCACCAAAGGATAAAGGGACTCCAAAATCTGTCATATGCTGCCAGATTGAAGAAACTCCAGCTCTATTCAGTCGCATACCGTCTGCTCAGAGGTGACATGTGCCTGACATACAAGGCCATGTCCAACCCGGAATTAATGGACATGCTCCACCTCAAAAATCCAAATCCACCAAAACCACTAGAGCAAGCGACTTAAACCTTAACGGATATAAATAGGGCGTGCTGGAGGGATAGATTTATCACTCAGAGACTCCTATGCTGTGGAATAAAATCCCGGTCCATGTGAGGCAGAGCACCTCGCTGACTCTGTTCAAGAGAAATCTAGACCTGTGGATGGGAGATCGTAGGTTTACCCCGGGAATCATCTCTGTGTCACTGCTGGACAGAGGCACAACAAACTAATGGGCACAGTATTTTTTCATATAAGGGGTGGCGTAAGCCACAAAAATTTGGGCTAGGCTTATAAATGCCTTAGGGCAGATAGCCTAGTATAAACCTATGAACCTATGAACCTAAGACAGTTTTCTTCAGCATCATCTAATGCTTCATCAGAAGCCTTGTAATAATTTATGTCACTTGGTTTTGGAAATATTAAGTACATGTGGAAGTATCGCTTAGCATATTTACTTTCAAACTTCGTAAACACATAGCATTATCTCCAGTATAGTGTACTCTGAGTGGACATCGAGGATACATTTTTCTATCTTCCACAGCCAGGTTTCATACTAAGCCCCTTAATAAAATGTAGCTCTTCCAGTTTTAAAAAAAATCAATGTAAATATGAAAATGTGAATAACTGAAAAACAATGAATATTTCAACTGTAGGGTATTCTAGGCTATCATATTTGTGTAAATGTATTATGTAATACTTTGCTGGTTCTAAGTCTGCCTACTATTAAATGTTAAGTCATTTAACCTAAGAAACCAGCCCCCCCCCCCCAAAAAAAAAAAATGCCTGGATACCATTAGAAGCTGTAGGGTTGACTGAAAGTATAAAACATAGATGTGAGAGTGTTCAATCTCGCCGTTTGTTCTTACACCTGGGTTCAGAGCCGATCCTCGGCTCCCTGTCGGCCGCTTGGCAAAGCTCTGCATCGAGAAGAAGCTCGAGACCAACCTAACTCCCACAATCCCCCTCTGCCTTTACCTCAGATCTAGTTTGCTGCTGCAACGTTCGCATCATTTTGATGAGCTCGGACCACCTCAAAGCTAAGATTGATTATTTCTTATATTTCTCTTATTATTTTTTGTATACAAACTTCTCCTCCTGCACTTTTGAGGTTGGCTCCGTCTTCGATTCCTTCGACGCGTTCTTCCAGGCCCCTCTCCGACACCGATGTAGACCGCGTGGTGCAGAAATTGATGGAGAATACAGCCTTGTCCAAACTTATCTCGGTCTCCTCCCAGTTGGTGTCGAGACTCGAAGGCCTTCCCTTATCACCACCTGTTTCTCCTCCGAGGCCTATCCAGTCTTCGGAGCCGGGAGATGCTGACCTGGTGATTGTAGAGCCCTCGGTGCCGGAACCGTCCTTTTCTCGGTCGGTACCGTTCACCTCGACTCCGTCAGATCCAGTACCGGAGTCTCGGAGCCGAAGATCCATCCTTGGGTCCGGGACTGAGAGTCGGACTGATGTTTCGGTTCCGACACTCCCTCTCGGGGCCTCGGCTCGGATCGACTCGGCTCCGTCCTCTGGGTCGATGCCTTCGGTGCCTGTCTCGGGAATTCCTCCGACTTCTTCGGAACCGGGGGATACCTCGACTCGGGACCCAGGGGCCTTCGAACTCATGAGGAAGGTGTTGTCTGTTCAGACAACCACTTCAGCAGAAACAGCTTCTCCTTCCCATAAAGGGCCATTATCCTCCTCTGCACCCACGGCTACATCTAAGCGTCGAGCACCAGTGTCTCAGCCACCCCTTGAGGGTGCCCCCTCTTCCTCGGAGGCTTCTTCGGATGCCCCCCCTGAGGAAGTTCCGAGGAAAAGATTGTGTAAGAGGAGACACTTAGATTCTCCACAAGAATCATTGACATCAGACACTGACTTAGATGAGTCAGAAGTGTCCCCAAAGTCACCCTCAGAGGATGTCTCCTTTTCTGACATCCTGGAGATCCTAAAGCAGAGAGGTGATTGGCAATCTCTCCCCCCTTCTGAGGATGAGTCAGTCTTGCTGAAGGCATTCGGTGCTCGCCCTTCCTCCTCCTGGGTCACTCCACCCTTCGATGAGTTGATGGAACTGATTGCTCGAAGGGCGTGGGAGACACCTGACACGGTGGAGCCAGTCCCTAGAAAGCCTAACAAATATATTACTGCCCCCCAAGATAAGGCTTATCTAACAAAGGGAGTGCCAGTGGACGCTATGGTGGTGGCAGCGGCCACGAAAAAGGAGATGTCTGAATCTTCCTCATCTGTCCATCCGCCTAACAGAGATTCTAGGACTATGGACAGGTATGGGAAGCGCATTTTTAGTTCAGCGGCCTTTTCTATGCGATCCCTGAACTATTTGACCCATTTCACATGGCTACAGAGGGATCTAATCAAAGAGTTGGGAGATACCCTCCAGGGTACTACAGATGCTGCTGTCTCAGAGAAGGTTACAGCACATCTCAATACCCTTACATCTATTGTGAACTCGTCCATGAGGCTGATCTCATACGCAGCCGAAGGATCGAGTAGGGCAGCAGCTTCAGCGATTGCTCTTCGTAGACAATCCTGGATGCGCTTATGTTCATTTGCGGAAGCCTTCAAGTCTTCCTTTACTAACGCCCCATTTGATGGTGCCACTCTCTTTGGCCCCAAAGTAAAGGAGACCCTTACCGAGAGTGAGCAAGAGGGAAAGACTCTGTCTGCTGTCGGAGTCCGTTTTCCACCCCATCCAGACCGTACCCCAAAGGGCAACGTGGTGGAAAAATGTGGTTTGAAAACCCCAGGGTTCATTCCCAGGCGCACAGGGTGATACCCCTCCAGAGGCAGAGGAGGGGCAGAGGTGGAAGGCGTCGCCCTGGCGGCAGAGGGTCCATAAAACCAAGGTGACAGGGATACACTCCCGGAAACCTTTCCAGCACTCCTGAGAGGAGGCCCGACTGTCCTGCTCTGGAGGCAGTTGGGGAATTAAACAGCTTTATACCCTCAGGCCTGGCAAAATCTTACATCAGACAATTGGGTAAGAAGCGTTGTTACCAAAGGTTACAAAATTGCCTTCAATTTGGCCTCAATTGCACAGAAAAGACTCCCAGATGTGCCGCCCCATCTGCGAGGCCCTGCAGCTACAGAAATTTCAAAGCTGCTAGAAAAAAAGAGTCATCCAACCAGTCCCAGCGGACAAAAGAGGATTGAACTTACTCAAGGTTCTTTTTAGTTCCAAAAAAGACAGGGGACTGGAGGCCAATTCTGGACGTAAGCAAACTCAATACCTTCATCAAGAAAGAAAAGTTCCGGATGGTCACGCTTCAATCGATCCTTCCATTCTTACAGAAGGACGACTGGATGTGCTCAATAGATCTAAAGGACGCATACTACCACATCAAAATGGCCAGGGCATCCAGGGATCACTTGCGCTTCCGGCTGGGAGCCGGTCACTTTCAGTTTCGAGCCCTGCCCTTTGGTCTGACCTCAGCCCCCAGGGTTTTCACCAAATGTATGGCAGTGGTAGCGTCTCACTTGAGACGCCTGGGATTCCAGGTGTTTCCGTATCTGGACGACTGGCTCCTTTCTGCCACCACCGTGCATCGACTGATTCAGGCCAGGGATTACACACTACAACTTTGTGTTCATCTCGGAATTTCCGTAAATTTCGAAAAATCTTTACTACAGCCATCACAGCATATCTCATTCATAGGAGCAGAATTGGATACGCGTGGCTTAATTCTAAGGCTTCCCCCAGAAAGGATAGCCTCCCTACAAAACCATATATCTCTTCTTCTTTCATCCAGAAAATCCCCAGCGAAACTGGTTCTGAAGGTTTTGGGTCTCATGGCAGCTTCTCTCATTGCGATACCCTTGGGAAGACTGCACATGAGAGTTCTTCAATGGCTACTGTTTGCACAATGGTCTTTCCAAAAGTTACCCCTGACACACGAAATCCACATCACAAACATATGCAAATCACACCTGACTTGGTGGCTCCGGACTTGCAATCTCTCCAGCGGAAGACCAGTGCTGCCCACTCCGACAGCAACGGTGACCACGGACGCTTCCCTGATAGGGTGGGGGGGCATCTTTCAGGGACAGACAGTCCAAGGCGAATGGACCAATTTGGAATGCAATCTGCACATCAATGTTCTATAGTTGAGGGCAGTGTTTCTAGTGTTGCAACACTTTGCTCCCCTTCTTCCTGTAGGGACAATTGCAGTCCAGACGGACAACATGTCTGTAGTCTGGTACATAAACAAGCAAGGGGGAACCAAGTCTTACCAACTATGCAGAGAGGCCATGAGAATCTGGCAATGGGCGGAGTCCACGGGTCACTTTCTGATAGCAACGCACATCCCGGGGTTATCCAACGTCATAGCGGACAGGTTGAGCAGAGCCATCCTGTTACCTCACGAGTGGTCCCTCAAACAGTCAGTTGCGAAGGAAATTTTTCGCAAGTGGGGCCAGCCTTCCTGCGATCTGTTTGCGTCTCCAATGAACGCCAAATGCAGAAGCTATTTTGCCCTATTACCCCCTCCAGGGGAAGTCCCCAGGGACGCTCTGGTTCACGATTGGCCCCCTGGTCTCCTGTACGCTTTTCCTCCTGTTCCCCTGATTTCAAAATTTCTACAGAAAGCTAGCAACCTGCAAAGGACAATTATCCTCATTGCCCCATTCTGGCCTCGTCAAATATGTTTTCCCTTTCTTCTGGCACACCAAATGTGGGAACCCTGGATCCTGGACCCAGAGCCGGATCTACTGACCCACTCGTCAGGGGCTCTCCACCTGTCGCTTCTCTCCCTCAGACTAGCAGCTTGGCTGCTCCGCTTCCCTTCTTAGCCAGGTCTGAACTTCTATCTCCAGCAGTTCAAAATATCCTGGTGGCTTCTCATAAAGCTTCCACTACAAAGATTTACACTAGTAAATGGAAGCGTTTTGTGCACTGGGCAACTACACAACAATTGGATCCCTTAATAGCTCCTCTGAATAAGGTCTTGGTGTTTTTAACCGAATTGTTCCACCAAGGGGCTTCTCCTGCCACTTTGAGAGTGCAATTAGCTGCCATATCAAATTTTCATGTGGGAGAAAGTGGGGCTCCTATTATGGCTCACAGACTTTGTAAGGCCTTTCTAAAAGGATCTTTCCATATTAGACCACCAGTTAGAAGTCCTACTTCACCTTGGAACTTGAACCTTCTCTTGTCACAGCTAATGCTACCACCCTTTGAACCAGCCTCTTCCTGTCCTTTGAAGTTTTTGTCATGGAAGACCCTTTTTCTGGTGGCTATCACATCGGCCAGGCGGGTATCCGAGCTTCAAGCTCTTTCAGTTAAACATCCTTATTTGATTTTTCACCCTGACAGAGTATCTCTTCGCACTAATCCATCCTTTCTTCCCAAAGTTTGCTCCGTTAATAATATTAATCAGTCCATTGAACTACCCACCTTTTTCAAGAACCATTCCAATAAGTTGGAATATATGTTACACAAGTTAGATGTTCATAGACAACTCAGATTTTACTTGGACAGAACAAAGGATCACAGAAAAACAGACCAGCTCTTTGTAGCCTTCTCAGACAGCAAGAAGGGTATGGCAGTTACAAAACGAACCCTGTTCAAATGGCTTTCTGATTGTATTATTTTTGTTTATACTGCCTCTGAACAAACTTTGCCTGTCAAGCCCATAGGGCACTCTACAAGATCAGTATCTACATCCCTGGCTCATGCAGCTTGCCTGCCGTTAGACACTATTTGTGCGGCTGCCACTTGGTCTAAACCACATACCTTCATTTCTCATTACAAAGTAGACAGGATTTCTAGGGACAGGGCAACCTTTGGTTCCACTGTGCTCAGGAACATTCTCCCCTGAGTTCCTCAGGAACATGGAGCTAGGGACGCTACCCAGGTGTAAGAACAAACGGCGAGATTGAACACTCTCACATATAGAAGTTATGTCCTTACCATAACGTTCCATGTGGAGTGTTCATCTCGCCTTTGTTCTTACATTCCCACCCTCCCACCCTCAGGGTGAACGTCCAGTTTAGGTGCCTGGTGTGTTTCTCCTGCTTCTGCCTTGAGCAGTTGTTGTGCTATGTAAATAGGTTTATTCTTGTTTGGCATGAATGTGTTATGCTCTTTTCTGTTCTCTGCTGGTTTGCTTGCAAACTAGATCTGAGGTAAAGGCAGAGGGGGATTGTGGGAGTTAGGTTGGTCTCGAGCTTCTTCTCGATGCAGAGCTTTGCTAAGCGGCCGACACGGAGCCAAGGATCGGCTCCGTACCCAGGTGTAAAAACAAAGGCGAGATGAACACTCCACATGGAGCGTTATGGTAAGGACATAACTTCTATTTTTCAGTTTCGAAGCTATTATGCTGTCTCTGCCTTTCTACATAGAGAAAAAAAAATAAAACTAAAATATCTTTCTTCCTGACTCCCTCCAGCAGGAAGAGTGCCAAAAACCTAGTAGAAACACCAATATATACTGTAGAACTAACCAAATTAGTAAGTGATCACCAAATTTTCATAATTATGTTTAACCGCAACTGCAACAGTCGCAACCCCATAAGAACCGGAAACAACAAGGCAGCAATTAAAAGTGGAGACATTGATTCATAAGCACAAGAAATAAGCATATACAGCAGCTGCAGCAGCAGCGTTTAAGGCAATTAAAAACACTACCTGCTATAGATATTCTGCATATCATCTATTTTGTGCCCCTACCCTGTAGTCAACATCCCCAGCACCTTGCAGTTCCGTGACACAGTAACACTTTGTCTAGCACTTGCTAGTTTAAGTTTTGCCTAAAAGTTAAACTACAGGCTAATACACTCAAGTGTACTAGCTTTTGATAGCATTTAATCGAAAATCATAGCATTTATTGTGTTTTCTGCTTTTCTGTAAAAAAACTTGAAAAAACAAAAAAAAATATCCTTGCTTTCCATACTTTCCTAACTAGTGTTCCAGAGACCAGATTTTGCTGATCCCTGGGCTTTGTCTTGGTTCCTGTTTTCTCCATTTTCCTTGTTTGGTCAAGGGTAGTTTCTTTACTCACTAGTGGGAGTAGGGAGTACTGAGCTGCCTGTTTGTCCTCAGAGGAGTGGTTTAAGGCAGTAACTTGTAGTTTATTGGCCATTTGGGTCATTTCCTGTCTTTTCCAGCCCCTGCTATAAAACTAAACTTTAGCGTGCGCCGCGCATTTTTGTAGCAGAGCGAGTTGCCACTGTTGCACACTAGGGCAGTGCGGTTAAGCAGGTTTAAACTATTGGGCTACCTAAAGTCCACTCTTCAAATTTTCCCTTGAAACTACCTTCCTCGACCTATACTACTGATCTAATCAGCGTATCCTATAACTAAAAAGATCATCTCTACTTGACTCTAAGTAGACTATTCTCTATCTGTTAAACCTAGCACTTGCTACAGTAGTACTTATTACCTTGATACGGCACTCTTATAGATAGCACCCAAAAGGCAACCCCCATTTCTCGGTCACCCACATCCCCGGAATCTTTTTAAAAGTTTTTTGTCTATCCTTCTAGCATGTCGAGGGATCAGTTGCTAGTGTCCTCTCCTGCTCAGCTGGTGAACCTGGGAATATTGAGGCAATGTTACAATTGCCTCATGTACCTGAACAACCTCTCCTCCTCCCACAAAACACAAATACATGCGAGAGATGCAACTATATGGTCAAACTGGAGGCTGAGCTCTCTCAACATAGGACTGGCAAGACCAGTCAGGAGGAGAAGGTTACCACACACTATAGACCCAGTCTCACATAGTACCATCACAACCTCAAATCATACACATAAACACACAAAGACATACTCGGAGGCTCTGATCAAAATCTACCAAAACAGCAGAGGCCACCAAAGCAGACACCCAAACAACCACCACCTCAGAACACAACACCTGCAACACATAGACCTCACAGTCAGAGTGTCAAACAGTCACAGCCCTTAAGGCCAAACACAATGCCAGACACACTAGTCATTGGTGACTCCATAGTCAGACACACTGGCCCCGCTCACCAGACTGAGTAAGGAGAAGGTCACAGTAAGCTGTCTGTCGGGCTAGAATCCGCCACATAATGCAAGCACTCAGGTCTCTCAACAGCAGGTACAAATATGACTCAGTCATTGTCCACGCTGGTGTAAATGACCTGAGGCGTACCCTCCTTGGACTACATGAAAAGAGACATTGAGGAGCTCTCTGATTATGTAGCCCAGGCAGGTATGACCCTGACCTTGAGCAGTATCCTACCTTCACCAAGAATGATGCCACAATACAGAGATAAGATGATCAGCTTTAACAATTGGCTTAAACACTGGTGTCATTCAAAGGGATCAGTATCTGTCTGCCTGGGATGACATGCTGGACAAGCCACGCTGCCTGAGGGCGGCTTGCACCTGTCACCTTCGGATATTGGCAAAGGCTCTTGCCACCCCATAGTGCCTTTTTAGGCAAGGCTCAAATTCTAAACCTACCACCCTAGAACACAAAAAGGAAAAAACTAAGGGTAATGCTGCTCAATGCCAGAAGTCTAAATCTCAAAATGCACTTTCGAGGCCCTTCTCAGTATAGAGAACATCGATGTCTGTGCTGTGACAGAAACCTGGTTCAAGGCTCCTGAGAGCACCCCAGCGCTATCAGGTTTTACCTCATATCATGCGTTCCGGCCCCAAAATCAGGAAAATACCAAGAAAGGAGGGTATCCATATTCATCAAGGACACCCACACCTCAAGACTGAGTAACAGCATGATGCATCGGAGACCATCCAGGTGCAATTAACCATAGGCAAGACTGCTCTGCAAATTGTAGCATGTTACAGGCCACCCTCACAAACTCAGGAACCTCACATGGCCTTCCTGAAAACACTAGAGGGGATAAATGTATCACCAAACACCATCATACTAGGTGACTTCAATTACCCAAATATAGACAGGGAACACTACTCAAGCCCAAACACCCTAGCCCAAAAGTTCCTGGAATTCATAAACTCAAATGCCATGGAACAACTAGTCACCATTCCCACAAGAGGAGAAAACATACTTGATCTCATCATCACGAACATGGGAGCACAATGTTCAACACGGAGTATACCCCTCACTGGTGAGATCAGATCACAAACTAATCTCGCTGGAGGTCCTCATCCCACCCCACCGGAAATAAAAGACCACAATAAAGAACTGCGCAAAAGCCGACTGCACACCACTAAAGACTAGTGTGATCTCCTCTAAGGCCCCGGCCGGCGAGCCGTGGAAAACAGTACTCAAGCGCTGAATCACTTACAAATGCCTTCTACCAGCACCTGCAGGACTGCATGGATAAGGCAATCCCAAGCAAAACAAAGACTCTTTGTACCAAAGGCAAGCGTCCAGTCTGGTGGTCCCCAGCCATAAACAAACTCTACAACAAAGGAGGAAGCTACTACGAGATAGAAAAATCCTTAAAAGGTAAGACACCCTTGATCACTATAAGTAAAAACTAAGAGCTCTCATAAAATCATCCAAAGCAAATTTCGAGAGAAAAATAGCTAAAGACTCAAAGACAATCATAAGGCCTTCTTTAGCTATGTTAGAAACCTAGGAGGAAACTCCCAGATATGCTCAGAACTAGTTCAAAATGATGTAAAGATTACTGATCCTACAGACATTGCCAACATACTGGCTGACAGGTTCAGTGCAAACTTCTCCCCCTCCCCAAAGGAGAGATATCTATACCAAACGATTGCAGCCCCCAAACATCTCCAGCGCCCAAGTGAGAACTGCTCTCTCCAAAGCAAAAAACACAGCATCCATGGGACCTGATGGTGTCCCCGGCTGTGTGCTCCACGAACTCAATGAGGAATTAAACCCACAGCTAGGACAGCTGTTTAATCAAAGTCTTACCTCTGGATCGTACCCAGGAGTGGCGCACTGCAACTGTGGTCCCACTTCACAAAGGCGGTGCCTCCACCGACCCTGGAAATTACCGGCCCATTAGCTTGACAAGCCTTATCTGCAAAGCCATGGAGAGGATCATAATGGACCTCATAAATAAAGACATAGGAATTTGCAGACTTTGGATCCAACCCAGTTTGGCTTTGTCAAAGGCAGATCATGCCTTTTAAACTTAGTTGACTTTTTTGAAACAGTCACCAAAGCCATTGATGAGCGAAAGGCAGTCCATACAGCCTACCTCGATCTGGCTAAGGCCTTGATACAATACCCCACTCAGGTATCATTGAAAAACTCATCAGCTTAAATGTTAACCCATACATCACAAGATGGGTTGCAAACTGGCTGAGTGACAGAACCCACAGGGTCAGAGTTGCTGGCGCCATGTCAGACTCAAAGCCTATCACAAGTGGTGTCCCACAGGGTATCAGTCCTGGGCCACTCTTGTTTGGCATCTACTTTTCGAAGTACAAGCAAACACAGGAGGGTTATGGCTGACAAAGTTTGCAGATGACTGCAAACTGGGCCATAGTAGAAAACACATCTGACACAGATATCCTTCAGAAGGGTCTCACAGAAATGAATAACTGGTGCCAGAGCCACGGCCTAAAGTTAAATGCCAAAAAATGCATAGTCATACCCTTCGGGAAAAACAAGGTTACCCTAGCTACCAAATAGGTGGCAATCCACTGAGCACAGAAGAAGTTATCAGGGACCTGGGGACCCAGGTTGATAGTAGTCTGTCATTCGACACCCATGTAGCTAAAGTAGTTAGGAAGACCTTCTACATTGCCCACCTTATCATGAAGGGATTCTCATCTAGATCAAGGGAGGTTATAGTCTCCCTTTACTCATCACTCATCAGACCAATGATTGAGTACAATGCCCCATTCGGAATGTATCTGACCCGACACTTGCAGCAGCTGGAGAGGCCACAAAGTTCCTCACCAAAGGGATAAAGGGTCTCAAAAATCTATCCTATGCTGCCCGACTGAAAGAACTCCAGCTCTATTCAGTACCGCTTGCTCAGAGGTGACCTTTGCCTAACATACAAGGCCATGTCAAACCCAGATTTGATGAATATGCTTCACCTCAAAAATCTAGATCCATCAGAGCCACAAGGGAGACTTAAACCTCGACCGGCTATTAATAGGGCGTGCTGGAGGGATAGATTCATCACCCAAAGACTCCCTATGCTGTGGAACAAAATCCCGGTACATGTGAGGCAGAGCACCTCGCTGGCCTTGTTCAAGAGAAATCTTGACCAATGGATGGGAGATCGCAGATATACCCCAGGGATTACCTCAGTGTCACTGCTCGACAGAGGCACAGCAAAATAATGGGTATAGTTCCCCATACTAAAGGGGTGGCGTAAGCCACAAAACGATGGGCTAGGCTTGTAAATGCCCTCGGGCAGATAGCCTAGTATGAACCTATGAACCTATGAACCTATGCTACTTACGAGCATATTGCAGTCTTCCATCTCTATAGGGCAGCAAAACGCGGATTACTAAAAGTGTGAAAATGGCTGCTTTTTTAATCTTCTCTCACACAAACAAAATAACTCCCCAATTAAAAGTAGATGATGCAGGAAAAGTGTTCCGTTTTTTTTTCACATTAACAAAAGGAGTGTCAACTACTGGTTCCATCTGCAAAGAGCATTAAACACTCAAAGAATGTTTGTGGTGAATAAATTAAAAGAACATGCAATGCTTAAAATGTTTTTTTTTTTTCTTGTGTATAGATTTGCATTTGCTTGAGCACACGTATGCTATAGCGCACACATCATATGCTTACCGGAGTCCCTGACTATAGTTAATGAAAAGAGTTGCTGTTTAACATATGAGAATAAATATAAATTAGGATGTCACCATGGAAATGGAAAATACTGCATGAAGCAACTCGCAAAGCTGGTGTAAAAAACGAAGATGAGCCTGTTATTCCACAGGGAACAAAAACAGAACTGGACCACAGGTGTAATCGTATTTTTAAAGAAAGTTGAAGCTGTGGGTGGGATTGTTTGCTACCTCATGAGCAGTGTCACGGAGAGGCCGGTGATTAACTGAATGGGAGGCAACACTTTGGTCTGAGGCAAGAAACGGATTTTACAAATGGGATACTACCACAATCATGTAATGGCTATAAGGTTTCAAAATTAGTAGGAACTGCTGCTGCAATGTTGCAGTTCTGCTACCGGAAGCAAAACAGAATCGGTAAGAGTTGCTCACAGAAGAAGGGAAAAATGCCGATATGTGGGCATGGGCTAACTGTGATGTCACAAAATGGGAGGTAGTTAACAAGGTGGGAGGCAACATTTACTTTTCGGCAATCCTTTTCAGAAACGAGCCAGTGCCCCTTTAACCTGCACTCATAGTCTGACAGGGGCAATGGGCATCACAAGCAGATGCACAGCAGTGAGTCAGGCAGTGAGGCCAGAAACAGAGCGAGACGCCTGTATGTTGGGATCGTCTATATTATCAGCGCTGCTAGTATTTTGATTTGAAGAGGCTTTAGTATATAACCAACCAAAATGACATTACTTGATTCAGAAATTGCAGACCATAAAACTATGAAACTGTAATCACTGTAACTTAAAACTTTCCAGTGAGAAAACAACAACAAAATGCATCCTACATCCCCAACACCCTCACCCAACGGTTCCTAGAATTTATAAACTCAAATGCTATGGAACAACTGGTCACCACTCCCACAAGAGGGGAAAATATATTGGACCTGATCATCACCAACATGGGGACTCTATGTTCCATACCAGAGGTATATACCCCTCATTGGTAAGATCTGACCATAAATTAATCTCACTGGACTTCCATATCCCATCCCCACCACCAGCCAAGGAAACCACGGTGAAGAACTTCTCAAAAGCAAACTTCACACTTCTCAAAACTGAGGTGGAATCTTTCAAAGCCCCCGGGCCAGTGGAAAATACGGCCCAAACCGCAGAATCCTGTGCAAACGCATTCTATGGACACCTACAGGAATGCATGGATCGTGCTATCCTAAATAAAACCAAGACTCACTCCTCCAAAGGCAGGAGACCTGTCTGGTGGTCCCCAGCCATAAATAAGCTATACAACAGAAAGAGGAAGCTACTATATGATAGAGCAAAATCCCAAAAAGGGAAGGCATCTCTGATCAGTACTAGCAAGAAACTACTATCCCTCATAAAATTATCCAAGACCAGCTTCGAAAGAAAAATTGCACAAGATGCTAAAGATAATCACAAGGCCTTCTTTAGTTATGTCAGGAACCTGGGTGGCAACTCCCAGATATGCTCTGAGTTGGTGCAAAATGACAAAAAATACACTGAACCCACAGACATTGCCAACATCCTGGCAGACAGGTTCAGTGCAAACTCTCCCCTTCCCCAAAGAGCAAATGTCTATCCCAACAGAGTGTAGCCTCCCTGACATCACAGATGCACAGGTGAGAGCTGCCCTCTCCAAAGCAAAAAACACAGCATCAATGGGACCGGACGGTGCCTCGGGCTGCGTCTTACATGAGCTCCAAGAAGAACTGAACCCTCACATAAAGTCACTGTTCAGTCTCAGCCTTACTACAGGATATGTACCCAAAGAATGGCGTACAGCAACAGTGGTCCCACTCCACAAAGGTGGTGCCTCAACGGACCCCGGAAACTATCGTCCTATAAGCCTGACTAGCCTGGTCTGCAAAGCTATGGAGCGTATCATCATGGAACTCATAAACAAAGACATTGGGAACCTCCAAACACTGGATCCTACCCAATTCAGCTTTGTTAAGGGCAGATCTTGACTCTTGAACCTGGTTGACTTCTTTGAAACAGTCACTAAGGCCATAGATGAAGGGAAGGTAGTCCACACAGCCTACCTGGGCCTCGCAAAAGCCTTCGACACAATACCCCACTCGTGCATCATAAATAAGCTCACCAGCTTAAATATCAACCCCTATGTCACAAGAAGGGTTGAAAACTGGCTCAGGGATAGAACCCACATGGTCAGAATTGCAGGTGCCATGTCAGACTCTAAACCAGTTACAAGTGGCGTCCCACAAGGCTCAGTCCTGGGACCTCTCTTATTCAGTATATATTTCTCTGAGGTACAGGCTAACATGGGAGGACTATGGCTGACCAAGTCCACAGATGACTGCAAACTGGGTGCCATAATCGACTCACCGACTGACACACGCATCCTCCAAAAGGGTCTCACAGAGATGGATAACTGGTGCCAGAGCCATGGCCTAAAGCTAAATGCCAAAAAGTGCATAGTCATCCCCTTTGGGAAAAACAAAGTGCCCATAAATTACCACATAGGTGGTAATCCATTAAGTATGGAAAAAGTAATTAGGGATTTGGGGACCCAAGTAGATAGCAATCTCTCCTTTGACAATCACGTTGCCAAAGTGGTTAGAAAGACCTTCTATATAGCCCACCTTATCATGAAAGGGTTCACATCTAGATCAAGAGAGGTCATTGTGCCCCTCTACTCATCACTCATCAGCCCCATAATTGAATACAATGCCCCATTTGGGATGTACCTTACCCGACACCTGCAGCAACTGGAAAGACCTCAAAAGTACCTCAGCAAGAGGATCAAGGGACTCAAACAGATGCCCTACGCAGTTAGGCTAAAGAAACTCCAGTTCTACTTAGTTGCTTACCGCCTACTCAGAGGCGATCTGTGCCTGACGTATAAAGCCATGTCCAAACCAGAATTAATGGACATGCTCCACCTCAGGAAATCCAAATCCCTTAGAGCTACACTCTCCAGGGACTTAAACCTCAGCACAGAAATAAATAGGACATGCTGGAGGGACAGATTCATATCCCAGAGGCTGCCCTCACTCTGGAACAAAATCCCAATCCATGTTAGGCAGAGCACCTCAATGACCCTCTTCAAGAGAAATCTTGACGAGTGGATGGGAGATCGCAGGTTTACCCCTGGGATCTCTTCTGTGTCCCTATTAGACAGAGGCACAGTAAACTAACCTTAAAAGGGCTATCTTCTGTGACCTACTATACAGAGGCACAGTCAACTAATCTAAAAGGGTGGCGAAAGCCAAACACACTCTGGCTAGGCTTATAAATGCCCTAGGGCAGATAGTCTAGTATCAACCTATGAACATGCCCGACATAAAAAGGACTGTAGTAAGCATAACATGACTGATTAGAAGAAGTTTTATTGCAGGGCTCAAGCCCACCTGTCCCTCTGATGTGGGTGCTTCTTCCCTCATACCCCATAGTTATATTGCCTTGTGGTCTTCTTTATAATGTAGGTTATGGATTTAACTATTATTCTTGCAGAATTATAAATAATCTTGGTAAGATAACTCGTCAGATTGTGAGGCTCCATCTGTTTATTACGTCACTTGTAGACTGTAGCTTGAACGTTAACAAGTGGTAGTCTTTATTATTTTCTTGTGCAGTGGCTAATATGGGAGGTTGAGATGGAGAGCTGGCTTAGGTATGTTATCTGTCACATTTGAGAACTGCTTATTGAGCAGTCTAGCTGAATATTTATACAGGGATATGATTCATGAACAGCTGGCCTGGTGGGGACTGCAGGGTTTGTGGATCAGGCAAGTCCTTGTGAATATATATGCAAATGTGCATAGTGTCTGATGGTCAGGGGATGTTTGTTCTGCTCTTTCAATAGATTATGATATATATTAGATCGATCTCTTAATCTCTTTTAGCTGGCTTCTTTATTGGATTTTTATCCCTTTACATTGTATTGCTATGTACTATCTCAGGACCTAATAATATTTCAAACTCTTTATCAGCAACTTTTTTGAAGGCTAAACATAATCTTCTAATAAAATGGTAGGATGTTCTTCATGTTTCACTGTTGCAGTGATCACAGTTGGGTTATCCCTGCCAGGGTAGCCCTCGGGTAGCCTCAATACCAGAGACTTAGTTTTTTTGCGTCGGTTGCTGTCGCTTGAGGACTGACTTCAGGTCATCAGTGGTATAAAGGAAGGCAGCCGACGCCATTACATCAGTCTTTCCTGCCTTGGAGCCTGAAGCAGAAGCAGTTTGCATGAGTGCCGGTCGACCGCTACCTGAGTTTTCATTTCCAAATTGAAGTCGAAGTCTTCGAAAGCTAAGTACCCCGTAGGGGATCCTTTTTTGTTGCACTAACCGATGTCAGAAAAAGTTAATAATTGTCTTGACTGTGGAAAGCAAATACCACACTGAGACTTCCACTCTTACTGCATCACTTGTTTAGGCCCAGACCACGACATCCCTCGTTGTTGCTTCTGTGCTTTGTTTAATGCCAGAACTATTCATTGTTAGGCCCTTTATATTGTATTACTGTGTGCTATCTTAAGACCTAATAATATTTTGAACTCTTTATCAGCAACTGTTTTGAAGGCTAAACATAATCTTCTAATAAAATGGTAGGTTATAGAGTACAGGCTCAAAAAGTGTAGCCTTTTTTGAACAGCAAGCTATAGCATGCCAGAATTCTTTTAGAATTTTTTATTTGCACCGTCTCATTCAGTAATAATTAGAGTATGAGCAGAACAGTAAATTATGTTTTACTGTGGGCCAGATCTATTCAACATACATCTTAGTTAAATCAGGACACTTGGAAGCTAAGCATCTGAAAATGAGACTTATAACCTTCCTAGATTTAGATGTTCATCATGAGCATCACTGCTGTAGTAACATTAGTTATATGAGTTACGTCCTGCTAAAGATATAACAGCCAACCAACTTCCAAAGCTTCAGGGCACATTTCACATGGCCAAACCATTACTTAACTAAAAATGAGCTGACTAAAAAGACAGGCTTGGATACTCCTCTTTTGGTCTTTCATGGACTGATGGTCGACTTACGCTTTCAGTTGCTGAGCAGATAAGTTCAGTGGAAAACCTACCACTTTGATTTTTTATGACAGAAATTGTACTTTGTAAAATAAATATTTTGTCCTTGTTTTGAAACTATTTTAATGATTGTGACATGACTTTTAAATACTTTTTAAAAGGAGTATAACTTTTTTACTTTTACTTTTTTACCGCTCTGATAAAACTTGTTTAAAGTAATTTAAAACTACAGTAAATGTTTTATTTTACTTTTGGGGGCTGGGTAAGTGTTTAAATACATTTTACAGTGTTTGGTATGGGAAACAGTTATAGGTTCATAGGTAGGTACTAGGCTATTGGCCCTGGGGCCTATACAAGCCTAGCCAAAAAGGTACCCTGGCTTTTGCCAACCAAGAAAATTATTTTCCTGTGCCACTGACGAGCAGAGCCACAGAGGTGATCCACGGGGTGAATTTCCTATTTCCCATCCAATCATCAAGATTTTTCTTGAAGAGTGCTAATGAGGAGCTTTGTTTGATATAGAATAGGTAGTTTGTTCCAGAGTATGGGAAGTCTCTGGGACAGCAATCTAGCCCTCCGGCGTGTTCTGTTTATTGTGGTGACAAGGTTTAGGTCCCTAGAGCATGTAGCTCGGAGGGATTGGGATTTCTTTAAGTGGAGCATGTCCAACAGCTCTGGGTTTGACATAGCTTTGTATGTTAGGCAGAGATCACCTCTGAGTAGGTGATATGCGATGGAGTAAAGCTGGAGTTTTTTTAGACGGTCTGCGTAGGGCATCTGTTTGAGGCCTGTAATCCTCTTTGTGAGGTATTTCTGCTGCCTTTCCTGTTGTTGTAGATGTCTTGTGAGGTACATACCAAAAGGGGCATTGTACTCTATAATGGGTCTAATGAGTGATGAGTAGAGGGGAACAATGACCTCTTTTTTTCTAGATGAGAAACCTTTTGTGATGAGGTGTGCCATGTAGAAGGATTTCCTGACTACTGTGGCGATGTGTTTATCAAAGGAGAGACTACTGTCCACCTGTGTCCCAAGGTCTCTTATCACACTTTCGGTGTTAAGTATACTACCACCTATGTTGTAGTTCATGGGTACAGAGATTTTACCAAAGGGGATGACAATGCACTTTTTGGCATTGAGCTTGAGGCCATGGCTTTGACACCAGGCATATGTCTCAGTGAGGCCCTTTTGTAGGATGTCCACATCGTTAGGAGTTTCGATTATGGCTCCTAGTTTGCAGTCATCTGCAAACTTCGTTAGCCAAAGACCTTCTGTGTTAGCCTGTACTTCAGTGAAGTAGATAGCAAACAGGAGAGGACCCAGGACTGAACCCTGTGGTACTCCACTTGTCACTGGTCAGAAGTCGGATTTGGAGCCTGCTACTTTCACGGTGTGGGTTGTGTCAGTGAGCCAGTTGGCAACCCATCTTGTGACATAGGGATTTATACCTAGTTTAGTGAGTTTATCTATAATTCCAGAGTCGTGGATGGTGTCAAAAGCCTTGGCAAGATCTAGCTAGGCTGTGTGAACCACCTTACCCTTGTCTACGGCTTTGGTGACTGCTTCAAAGAAGTCTATCAGGTTTAGGAGACATGATCTGCCTTTTACATACCCAAACTGGGTGGGGTCCAGAGTTTGAAGATTACCAATATCTTTGTTTATAAGTTCCATGATGATACGTTCCATGGCCTTGCAGACCAGGCTTGTTAGGCTAATGGGGCGGTAGTTCCCGGGGTCCGTGGTGGCTCCCCCCTTGTGGAGTGGGATAACCATCGCTGTGCGCCATTCAGCAGGCACAAAGCCTGAGGTGAGGCCATGATTGAACATGGTACTTAGGGGGGGTGCCAGTTCATTTTGTAGTTCATGTCAAACGCAGCCTGGGATGTTGTCTGGTCCCATGGATGCTGTGTTCTTGGCTTTGGAGAGTGTGGTTTTTACCTGTGCAGCTGTGATTACAGGAACTTTGCATTCTTCCGGTATAGAGATGGGCTCTTTATGGGGTGAGAGGGGTTAAAGTTAGCACTGAACCTATCTGCTAGGATGTTGGCAATATCAGTTGGGTCTGTATATTTAATGCCATTGTGCTGTAACTTAGAGCCGATCTGAGTGTTGCCATTGAGATTCTTGACATAGCTATAGAATGCTTTGTGGTTGTCTTTAGAATCAGTGGCGATTTTGTTTTCATAACTAGCTTTGGAGGATTTTATCAGGGATCACAACTTCTTACTGAGGCTGACCAGGGAGCTCCTCCACTCATGCGATTTTACTGTCCTTTGCAACAGTTTCTTCCTTCTGTTTTATGGCTTGTTTATGGCAGGGGACCACCAGATTGGCTTCCTTTTTTTAGAGGATAGCATCTTGGTTCTGTTTGGGATAGCACGATCCATGCACTAATGTAAGTGCTTCCTTTTTATACCTGCCTGCTTTACTGACTTCTCTTGCCAGGCTTCCTTGAGTATCAGGCATCTTTTAGGCCTAACCCATGGAACAGCCTACTGGTTCATTGATTCTTCCTTCTTCCAGTAATGAAAAGAAGAAAATTAATAAACAGCCTTTGTCACCACAACAAGCTGCTAAAGTGCCTCAGCTGCTGATGAATCACTCTGCTTGGTCATTACTGGTTCCTCAGACTATTCATCTTTTTCCTTGTCTCCTTCTGGTGTGTCCCTACAGCCACATCATAAGCTGTTTTGCATGTCAACCAACTTGCTTTGCTGTACTATAGTGCTGCTTTTCTCACTAAGTTATACATGTTTTAAAAACACACAACTCCTCCTGACTCGCAGCTCAGCTGAACGCTTTGTGTATTAACAGCAGTCCCCTTCTGGCTTCTCTGCAGGCACTACATTAGCAATGTACACATTTGTAGCTCTCACCCCTTTAAACTGGCCCATACTCTTTCAGAGTTGCTAAGGATTTTTGTGAATCAGTAAATACCTTAAATCTTTGTGGAAGACATCTCTGAATACAGCCAGATGCAATATTCAAAGCTTTAACTTCCTAAGTATCGATTCTATCATAGATGCCATACGTTCTCGTCTTTTTCTCCGAGTTTGCCCATAGTATGTTCAAAACTCATACATTTATATTCTACTTTATAAACTATACCTGGGTACGTGAGTAATGTCAAGATTTGATCCTTCGATTAAAATGTCTCATACTGTATGAGAATGTGTCTGCTGTCTTACTGCGTCTGTTGAACCCTGAGAAAGAGTCTACGTTCTCTCTGTATTATTTGTCTTGCATGCAGTTCAGTAGCACCCTTGCCACCTTCAGGGTAAACCTAGATATTTTAATGGGCAGCCTTAAAGTTCTTTCCCAGTCTCATCTTGCCCTTCTTGAGGCTAGAGGGAAATTTTGAATAGGGTTTTTTTGGCTAGGCTTGAAATGGTTTGCAGACCAATTGCCTACTACTTACCTATGAACCTATGAGTGTCTTCAGGAGAGTTGATAGTTCCAAGCTTGTATGCATCTACAGACATGGTCAGCTAGAGGTCTTTAATGTCAGTTTTGGCATCAAAGAATTACATGTTAAATAAAAGTGGTCCCAAAACACAGTTCTGGGTACACTACTGGTGAGAAGTTGTTAGGGGATCATATTCCATTAACTCTAATAAAGTGCTGTCCATCAGTGACCTATCTGCCAATCTAGTGGGTGAACACAGAGATGTATTGAAACTGACCAGTTTGCCAGTTGTGACAGAGTAGGCAACGGTACCACAAGCCTTAACTAAATTGTGATATGCTGCTTGCATGGAGCTACCTTCATCTAGTGCAGCTGTGACACTTTCAGTGAAGTCAGCTAGGTTTTATTGCTACCTCTGGTTTATTGCATATTTGTTTTGCTGATTAGTCCTCTTGTTGCTTTGCTTCATTTTAATTATTAAATGTGGCATGGCTTATTGTTTCTTATTCCTTTGTGGCTAGTTCTAAACCAGTATTCATAGTGCAACTGTGAGTACATTTTAAACCTGGCAGAAACTTCATTGTAGAGGGTATGATGTTCACTCCTTGAAATATGTTATGCATCTAGTTCACTAATAAAAATCAAACTTTAGAATACGTACTACAAAACAATAATAAAATAGGTAGTCCACAGTTAAGTTACAAATGGAATGTCTTTTATTGAAATACACAAACAAGCAATCCTATATGATGTGGAAGCCCATCATCCTGCCAGTCTACCAAAGCCTACTGTTACTTTAAGGTACGCTGAACATCATCCAAACAGTCCTCGTGTAGCATGGGGCATAAAGGTGATGTTCAGGCGTACCATCCTCAGAACTGATTACCCCAGTAGGAACACCAGTCCAAGGAAAACCAAAGAGAAAACCTGCACATCCAGGAAGGAAGAAGACAAGGGGGATTGAGGGATGGAGTGAATACTGCAGTGGTGAAGACAAGGACATCTACCATTATGGTAAGATTTTACACAACTGTACTATGTCCTTACATTCACTGCTGCAGTATTCATCATTTATGGGAGAGTGCCAAAGCTCAAGAAGAAACTCGTAACTAAAAGGGTAGAGGTATGACCTCATGAGCAGTAGGTGCAGGGTTTGAATACATGGAAGGGATAATAAGCATTTATTTTCCATCAAGATCCAACCCTCTACCATGATCTTGGGTGACTTTAACTACCCAAACATAGAATAGAAGACCTATTCTAGCCCAAACATGGGTGCCCAGAGATTCCTAGACTTCATCAATGCCAATGCATTGGATAAGCTGATTGACACCCCTATGAGAAGTGAAAATATCCTGGACCTGGTCCTAACCAACATGAGTAGCCACTGTAGCACCATACAGTGTTATTCTCATTGAAGTCACCATCTCCCCCCCCCCCCCTTGCCAGGGTCAAACAAAAAAAAACTTTCCAAAACTGACTGCAATCTCCTCAGAGCAGGCATAAACAGCTTCACAGCCACCATCCCTTGAGTTAGAACTAGCACTAATGCCCAAGCCTACACCAAAAAACTATATAAACACCTACATAGCTGTATGGACTCAGCAATACCTGACAGGACCAGATCATCTTCCTCAAGGAAGAGTAAACCTGTCTGGTGGGACAGCAGCAATAAACAAAACCTGTCTGGTGGGACAGCAGCAATAAACAAACTCTATAATAGAAGAAAAAATTGCTGTTCCAGGATAAAGAAGGAGCAGGTGCCAAATTGGAAACAATCTGTCATTTGTCTGAACAAGCAAATAAGTTTACTGATGAAATCCTTTAAGGCTAATGTTGTCCAAATTGGCCACATCCACTAAGGACAGTCTAAAGGCCTTCTTCACATATGTCTGCAGTCTCAAAGGTAACACCGAAATCTGCTCTGACTGGTGGTCAATAACACCACATACACAAATGCCATAGATATGGCCATCCTGCTGGTAGACAGGTTCAGTGAAAACTTCACCCCTCTGTCCCCCCATCAGTAAACCAGGACATCCCCAGTACTTGCCCCTCTCACCTCATCACCAGGGAGCAGGTCTTCAATGCTCTCTCAAAGGCAAAAAATATAGTCTCCATGGGACCCGATAACATCCATGGCTGTATCCTACATGAACTCAGGCATGAGCTCTCAGCTCCATTAGGCACTCTATTCAACCAAAGTTTGAGCACCAGCTTCATCCCAGATGAATGGATGACGGCCACTGTCATCCATCTACACAAAGGCAGAGCATCCACTGACCCAGGCAGTTACAGGCCCATCAGCCTTTCTAGCCGGATCTTCAAGACTATGGAACGCATTATCATAGACCTTATAAACAAGGACATTGGGAACCTCCAAACTGTTGATCTCACACAGTCTGGTTTTGTCTAAGGGAGATCATGCCTGTTAAACTTTGTCAACTTCTGCAAAACAAGTCACCAAAGCCAAGGACAAGAGGAAGATGATGCACATCACCTACCTTGACCTAGCCAAAGCCTTCGACACTATTCGTCACTCGGGCATAATAGGTATGCTCTCCTAGCTAGGCATCAACCCATATCTTACCAGATGGGTAGCTAACTGACTCACTTACAGAACCCACTTAGTCAAAATAGGGAAGCCACCTCTAGTAGTAGACCCGCAGTGAGTGGTATACCCCAAGGATCAGTCTTGGGGCCTCTACTGTTTGGGATGTACTTTTCTGAGGTGCAAGACAAAACCAGTGTCTGTGGCTGACTAAGGTTGCAGATGACTGCAAGCTGGGCACTGTCTTAAATTCTCCTAGTGATGTGAGCATCCTCCAAGCTGGCCTTACCCAAAATAATGACTGGTGCCAGACGCATGGCCTTAAACTGAATGCCAAGAAATGCATCATTGTCTCCTTTGGGGAAAATGGCATCCCCACTAATTATCACATTAATAACAATATACTGAACACGTAATCAGTCATGAGGGACTTGGGCACCCAAGTTGATAGCAACTTGACTTTTGACCACCACGTTCCCTCCATTGTATGGAAGGCTTTCTACATAGTCCACCTCATAAATAAGAGTATTTCATCCAGAAACACGGAGGTCATAACATCCCTGTACTCCTCCCTTATCAGACCCATTATCTAGTACAATGCCCCCTTCAGCATGTACCTTGCCAAGCACATGCAGCAGCTAGAGAGACCGCAGAGGTTCCTGACCAGGAAATCCAAGGTCTGAAACACCTATCCTATACAGATAGGCTAAAAGCTCTATCCCTTTACTCAGTCTCATACAGACTGCGCAGAGGTGACCTGTCTGGCATACAAGGCCATCTGGGACCCAGCCTTGATGGATTTGCTGCATATTCGTAAGTCAAACTCCACTCATGCAAGGCCTCAACCTGGTCTGTGACATTAATAGAACTTTTTGGTAGGATAGATTTATGTCCCAAAGATTCCCCCATATGTGGAATAGACTTCCTCTCTATATCAAGCAGAGTACCTCTCTAGCCCTCTTTAAGAGGAACCTGGACAAATGGATGGGAAACAGAAAATACACCCTTGGGATCCCACCTGTGTCATTGCTAGACAGGGGAAACAAGTGCTGACTTTGTTGGAACATGGGCAAAATTCTTGGCTAGGCTTATAAGGGCCTCCGAACCAATAGCTTAGTATCATCCTATGAACCTATAAGGAGGAAGCATCAGTAGAGCTCTCTAAGAAGCCATGAAAAATGGCCTTAGCAAAATTAGCTCTAGCTCTGGAGATACCATCCAGCTTGTAGTGTTTGGTAAAAGTATGCACAGAAGTCCAGGTAGTTGCTTCAAGGATAGAATTAATGTCAAAGCCCTTGAAAAAAAGCATCAGAAGAAGCCACAGCTGAAGTAGTACGAGCCTTTACAAAAGTAAGGCTCTCTTCATGAAAAGTGTAACAAAAATAAATAGCCTTTGAAATCTAAGTGGAAATAGTTTGCTTGGAAACTGTCATTCCTGAGGACCTAGGATGAAAGGAAACAACTGATGAGATTTTCTGATAGCTTTAGTCTTATCCAAATAAAATCTGAGCTGTCTATGCACATCTAAAGTATGCAGCATCCTGTCACTGTCACATTGTGGAGAGGAGAAAAAATAGGCAAATTAATAGACTGATTAAGTGACAGCTAATTAACCATTTTAGGCATAAAAAAGGATTACTATGCAAGGACACCCTGTCCTCATGGAATTTCACAAAATTGGGACTAGCCATAAGAGCTTGCAACTCAGGCACCTATCTGGCAGAAGTAAGAGCTAACAAAAGAACTGTCTTCCAAGAATAATGTTACAAGGAAGCGAAAACAACAGGCTCAGAAGGAGACTGAGTCAATTCCTACAGAAAAAAATTAAGATCCCAGGGAGAGGTGACAGGCTTCCTGGGAGGTCTAATATTAAGGACACCTTTAAGAAATTGATTAACCTCAACTCTAGAAGCTAAAGGAGGAATTAAAGGCAGACAAGCAGAAAGAGCTGATAGGTGGGCCTTAATAGAACAATTGGCTAAACCAGCATTGGGCAACTCACACAAATAAGAGAGAACCAAATAGAAAATCTCTTCCATTTAGATAAGTAGGATTTCCTGGCTTCCTGCAGGACCTGCAGCATGTCCTCAGAAAAAAAAGGTTTCTATGAGGAATCAAAACCCTGTCACCCACAGTGTCAGTTGAAGCGTGGCAAGTGGGGATGAATGAGAGATCCCTTGTCTTGTGTGAGTAGATCCACCATGTGAGGTAACTTGCTGTGAAGTAACTTGTGATAACTGCCCTTGGCTAGATGCAGAAGTAGAGGAAACCAGTGCTATCGCAGCCAACAAGATTTTGGGAGCATCCTGTTGAATCTTGAACAGGACTTTCTGAATGAGAGGAAGGGGAGGGAATGTATAAAGAAACATCCCCTTCCAAGAAAATGAGAGGGCATCCACCTTCCACAGCAGAGGACCTGGGACTCTGGCACAAAGCAGAGGAAGTTGTTCAGGGGGGAGGTGAAGTGATCTACTTGAAGAGTACCCCACTGGTGAGCAATGTCCAGAAACACATCCCTGTGAAGCATCCATTCGTGGGATTGAGTGAAGGACCTGCTCAGCTTGTCTGCCACAGTGTTCTGATTTGAAGGAATGTGAACTGCCCAAAGAGTCACTTGATACTTGACAGATCCCATAATAAAAGTGCCAGCTGGCAAAGAAGATAAGATATTGTTCCCCCTGGTTTGTTGATATACCACATAACTGTGGTATTGTCTGTGAATACCTTCAGAGGCCCCAGAGAGAAAACAGGATGAAAGGCCTGAAAAGCCAGCATAAAAGCTCTCATCTCTTTGATGTGCTCCTTATGCTGATGAGGTGACCACACTCCCTGAAACTTCAGGGAGCCAAACGTTGCTCCCCATCCCACATCTGAAGCATCTGTGAACAGATCCTTAGAGGGAAGAGAAGGATGAAAAGGGAGCCCTGGATTCAGAGACAACTGCTGAATCCACCACAGAAGTTGTTTCTTGAGACACAGGAGAAGCGGAACAGGAAAGTCTAGAGGATGCACATGCAGAAGCCACACCGACTTCAGAAACCACTGGAACTTCCTCATGTGGAGTTTGGCCAGAAGGAGCATTGGAATGGTGGAAGCCTTGAAACCCAGAGCTCACAGAAACTTCCTGGCTGTAATGGAGGCCCAACGGAAGAAGAGTTTGAAAGTAAGAAATGAGAGCTAAGTCCTTTGAAGGAGGCAGGGGTGCCAACACTGGCACTATCTAAATACTGCAACCCAGAAAGAAGTGATCCTGAGAAGGAGTCAGAGAAGACTTTTTGAAGTTTATTGAGAACCCCAGGCTCTGAAGAAGAGAAATAGCAAAATGAAGATTTTGCAAAAGGATCTCTGGAGAGGATGCCCGAATCAGCAGATCATCCAAGTAAGGAAATATTTGAATTCCTTGAAGCCCGCAAAAAAGCAGTCAGAGGAGCGAGGCATTTGGTGAACACACTTGGTGTAGTAGAAAGGCCAAAGGGCAAAGCACAGAACTGAAAATGCCAGGAAGCAACAGAGAAATGCCAAAACTCCCTGAAAAGAGGATGGTTTGGAATATGGAGATAAGCATCCTTGAGATCCAGAGACACCAGAAAGGCCTGAGGGAGCAAAAGAGGAAACTAAGTCTGAAGGGGGCAACATCCGAAAGGAAGGTACCTTCAGAAAAGTGTTTAGATGAGAGATGTCTAGAAATGGTCTCCAAGTACCCTCTTTTCTGGGCACTAGAAACATTCTTGAATAAAACCCCTTCCCCCTTTGGGACACAGGCACCTCTTGAATAGTACCCTGAGACAAGAGATCTCAAAGGACCTCTGGAACAAAAGGAAGTTGTTCCCGAGGAGACTGAGGAATGTCCATAAAAGGAGGATGGGATATCCACACCATGAAGTACCCCTGACAAATGACTGACAGAACCCAAGAATCCTGTATGATTCAAAACCAATTAGGAATAGAAAGGTGAAGTGAAAGAGGAATGTGGTTGGGAACAGACAGATAGTCAGACAGCACTAGTTTGTCAGGAAAGGAAGGCTTTTGAATCCCTGCAGTCTGAGTGGCCTTAGCAGGAGGGGCCTGTTTACCAACCATTTTACCTTCAGCAGGAGGACAAGATTGCCTACAAACAAAGAATGGCTTAGAAGGGTAGTTTCTCTTAAATTTAGGCACAGGAGAAACATGTTTAAACTCCTGTAAGACCTTCTCCTTGTCCAAAAGCGACTTAAACCAGCAGCTGCTTCATCAAACAAAAGTTTATTATCCAGAGGATCAGCCATCAACTTAGCCTTAATATCATCAGGTAATGGTTGATGCTTAAGCCAAGAATAGCTCCTCATTACTGAACCAAAAGCAGCAGCCCTAGAAGAGGCATCTGCTGCATCATAACTACATTTGATGGAATGATGAACTACTTGAGAGGAAGTTCATTGCAAGGAAAGAGCAGAAAATTTACTCTGAGTTTGGAAGATCAGAAAAAAGCTGACAAGCTTGAGAAAGAAGAGCCAACACATACCTAGATATGTGGATCTGATAATTAATTGCCCTAAAAGCTAGGGTAGCCAAAGTATAAACCTTCTTACCCAGGCTGTCCATGATTCTGCTCTCATTTTCAGAAGGCAGTAACATGGATAAAGAAAGCAAGATGGCTTATCCGAGGTTACACATAGCCGAAGTATAAACCTTCTTACCCAGGCTGCCCATGGTTCTGCTCTTATTTTCAGAAGGCAGTCACATGGACAAAGAAAGCAAGATGGCTTATCAGAGGTTACAGACACCATAGATTGGTCAGCAGCAGGACATATGAACAAAAAGGAACAATCCTTAGGCACTCTATAAAAGCTATCAGACTTCTTGGGAGCAGGGGGCAGAGAATCGGGCACATTAGAGGTATTGGAAAAAACATCCAATAAAGTAGTCAAAACAGGAGGAATAGCTTCCGGTTTAGGAGATTCTCTCTACAATAACTCATAGTACCTCTTATGGATATCAGAGATGTGGGGCACAATCCCACTTAAAAAATTCCATCATCCTAGAGATTGTGTCCCCAAAGGAAATTTCCTCAGAAGGAGTATCAGGACTATTAGATCATCCCCTTTGACCCATAGTCTGAAGGAGAAGGAATCTGAGTAGAGTAAGTAAGGGATTCTTCATCAGAATCCAGCTCTTCCTCAGAAAAATTAAATTCACTGGACTTTTTAAGTGGAGAAGAGGATCGAGGAGGGGCAGGAAATGAAACTCCTTAAGGAGGCCTTAATGACAGTAAGGCATTAAATAACTCCTGAGTAAAGGCCTCCCACTCACTTTGTGGATCCCTAGGAGCAGAAAAAAATTTGTTTAGTTTTCTGTTCCTTTTTTAAGGGAATGTCCACCCTAGAAAATTGAGAAGGCTCTGACTCAGGATGGCATTCCACAACCATAGTAGGAACTTCTTCTCTAAGACGAATCTGCGGAACCTCCCATGACCCCTCAGAAACAAAATTGTTGTACCCCTGAATGTTTGAAATGGACTCCTGCAAAGTCTCATCAGACATGCTGCCTGCTAGATCCTGGATAGCCTCCTACCCAAATACGACAGAGCAATCTGACAACACACACAGATAAGCCTCTGGGTTTGTAGCAACCTCAGGAGAAACACCTGGCAGAGGCAGGGACAGCGGTTGATTCCGGTCTTACCTTTTTCACCTTCTTCCCTGATGTCTGACCCTTGGGGTGGGAAGTTCCTTCCATAGTGCCTTTAGCAAGAAGCTTAAGACACTGGTTCTCAAGAAACAGTGAAAGGGAAGAAAGCCTACTATGAAGGGTTTTTGTGATGAATGCCTGACAAATTTAACAAGACATATAGTCATGAGAGTCTCCTAAGCAAAAAAGGCACTTATCATAGTAGTCTTTATGGGGGAATCTGTCTCCTACACTGGCATTCCCTTCCTGGATGACATTAACACTAAACAGCACAAAAAATACAAGAAAAAGAACAAAAAACACAACTTGGTACTTTTCTGCAATGGTGAGGACTTTAGCAAACAGGAGTAATCACCGGAATACAAACGTACTGTAAAAATGCCAGAAAACGGACATAGACAAACAGACCCATGATTAGAAACCATTTTCGGACTGGCAACAAAGAAGTTCTAAGGATGGTATGCCTGAATGTCACCTTTATGCCCTACACTGTGAGGAGCATTTGGGTGATTGCAACATACCTTAAAGTAATGGTAGGCTGGCCGGATGACAGGCTTCTATGGTAGGGAATCCCATAAGTGATGAATACTGCAGAGGTGAATGTTAGGACATCTAGATATTCACCTAGTATAGATCTGGTACCTTACAGAGTATCTTCTCCTATTATGGAATACAAGCTCTCTGAGTCCCCAACCATAGCTTCCTCTCATTCCTACAGAAGTTTGACTGAAGCTGATGTGGGCAGAGTGATGAAGAGATTTCTCTTGACACAGATAAAAATGGGAGTTCTCCTACCCCTTCTGGTCAGGGAGTCCTAGTTCACACTATCCCACCTCTCTCTGCACATAAAAAATGGGAGTTCTCCTGGCTCCTACCCCTTCTGGTCAGGGAGTCCTAGTTCACACTATCCCACCTCTCTCTGCACATTTTCCAGTCTGGCCATCCGTTTTGGAGTCCCTGGATCTGAGTGTGGCGACACCATCTTGATCGGATCCAAAGATATTTGTATCTTCGACTCTGAGGAAGTCACTGAGCAAGCCGGCTCTGATGGTTTTTGGACCCAGATGACTCTGAGTCATAGCATTCCTCTCGGATCAGAGGCATTAGAGTTGACTCCAAAGTTGTTGGAGCCATATCTGCCCTTCGAAGCCTCAGCACCAGACAGCTTGGCTCTGACCTCCACCTCTGGTGGAATGCTCTTGAGGCAGGCAGAGCTGATGGGGTGGAAGTGTGGCTTCTCAGCTCTGTCAGCTGTTTTCTGCCTTGGACGTTCTTTGAGCTGGCAAAACAAATGGTCTCTCCCCCTTCAGATCTTTTCTCTGGATCTCCGCTGTCTCTGTGCCTTGAGCCACATCATTCTACACCACAGGGGCAGCCAGCTCAAGGTCTCTAGGCTACCCAACAGGGTATTACAATCACTTCTGACACTTCACTGGAGCATCCCACTGAGGAAGTCCCTAGGAAGAGGAAGTGCAAGAGGAGGCACTTGTGGTCATCTCAGGAGACCATCACCAAAAATACTAATTTTGATGAATGGGAAGGGTCTCCAAGATCTCCACCTATTCATTCAGAAATATCCTTGTGATCCATTAGTAGAGGGGTGGTTGGTCCTCTGATAACCCTTCTCCAGAGAAATCAGTATTCCTGGAGGCCTTTGGAGCTGGCCTGCCTACCTCCTGGGTAACTCCGTCCGCTGACGAGTTCATTGACTTGATCTGTAGGCAGGCATGGAAGGAGCCTGACACAGCTGATCCAATCCCCAAAAGACTGGATCAAGATTCTGGATCCACCAGTGGGAAGGGAATTTTGCAGCAACGGAGTTCCCATAGATGCTATGGTCATGGAGGCAATCACCAAGAAAGGACTGCAGCAACAACAAAGCACATCCACCACTTCTGGCCAGACAAGAAAAATGACACAATCAGGATCCAGTGTAGAAAATTTAATAAATAATCCCTAGCATCTCGGCTTAGAGCCTTGAGAGGAGAATAAAAGACAAAAAATACCCAAGCATTTATATCACCAAGAAGGAACTTGCTGAACAGAGTTCCTCTCTCCACCCCTCTGACAGGGTGTCTAGGGCATTGGACAGATTTGGGAAGGATGTGTATGCTTCAGCAACCTTTGCTTTTAGGTCACTGAACTACTTGGTCCACTTTACGAGACTACAAATGGACTTGAAAAGGAATTATCGAATTCCTTTTCTGGAACCACTAATGCTGAAATTCATACTTCTGTGGCCTCACAGCTGGCTACCCTCCAAGCTATTTCTAATTCATCCATGAGTCTTACCTCTCATACAGCTGAAAGTATCTCAAGGGTGGTGGGTTCAGGAATTTCCATCTGGAGGCATGCCTGGATGTGCTTATGTGATTTTTTGTGGAGCCCTTCAATTCATCAGTGGACCTTTTGATGGCAGTTCGTTGCTTGGCCTTAAAGTTAAGGACACACTCTCCGGGTGTGAGAAAGATGGAAAGACCCTCTTTGCAGTGGGCGTATGTTTTTCAGTCCCTCAAAGACCTTTTTCTAGGAAACAATGAGGTGGCTGAAAAATGTGGTTCAGAAAGTTACAGGGTCCTTTCCAAAATCCACGTGGAGATAGTTCTGCTAGTGCAGAGGCTGGAATTTGAATGGATAACAATGATGCCACATGGCAGAGGAGGCCCGCAGAACCAGGGGTCCAGAGATTCCTTCTCTAACAGAGACCCTACCAGTGCTCCTGAAAGGAGGCCAGATTGTCCCTCTCTGGAGGCAGTCAGGGGATGATTATTCCTGTACCAGAGAGCCTGGTTAGACATCCTTAAAGATATGTGGGTGCAGCGGATCATATCCAGAGGTTATATTATTCCCTTTTCCCTTCCACCTCCTTCTCTATCAAAGTTTCCTGATGTTCCAACCAGTTAGAGGAAAGCAGCAGCAACAGAAATACAAAAGATTCTAGAAAAAAAGAATCATCCAAGAAGTCCCAACAGACCCGAATGAATCTGGAACTTACTCAAGATTCTTTTTAGTGACAAAGAAAATAGGATTGGGGACAGATTTTGGATATCAGCAACTTGAACAAATTAGTTCTACACACAAAGTTTCGGATGGTCACAGTTCAGTCCATTCTGTCCTTTTTGTGAAAGGACGACGGGATGTATTTGACAGACCTTCAGGATGTGGACTATCACATAAAATTAAAAGAAAATACAAAAGGTATTTATGCTTCTGGATGGGAGCCAGTCATTACCAGTTCAGAGCACTGCTCTTTGGCATCACCACAGCCCCAGGGTGTTCACCAAATTCATGGCAGTGGTAACAGTTCACTTGAGACTGCAGGGTTTCCTAATGTTTCCATAATTAGATTACTGGCTCATTACTGCTCTGACCAGGTATTTACTAATAACAGCAAGACATGAGGTACTTCAGATTTGCTCCCATCTGGGGATAACCATAAATTACAATAAATCTCATTTAGAACCATCTCAGACATTGGAATTCATAGGAGCAGTTTTCAACATGGTATTAGTGACAGCTTGGCTTCTTCTCTCATGAGTACAGACTATCAGATTCCTGGTCAGGAAGATAATTCACAGTACTGCAATCTCAATCCGATTGATTCTTCAAGCTTTTACGGTCAATGTCAGCGGCCACAATTTTAGTTCCTCTAGCAAGATTTCATATGAGAATTCTTCAGTGGATGCTAGCAACACAATGGTCAATTCTTTAGCAACACGTCAGCCCAAGTAAGAATCACTCAGGCATGCAAATCATACTTTTTGTGGTGGATTCCGTCAGATCAGGTTTTACAAGGCCATCCTTTCATTCTCCTTCAGCCCAAGGCCATAATGACCATGGATGGCTCTCAGATTGGAGGAGGGCACTTCCTGAGGAAATTGTTCTAAGACACTTGGTCCCCCAAAGAGGCCAATATGCATATGAATGTCCTTGAAATGACAATGGTGCTGTTAATGCTGCAGGCCTTTCAAGAGACTCTTCCTTTCAGGAGAATTGCAATTCAGATGGACAACACGTCAGTGGTTTGGTACATTAACAAACAAGGAGGAACCAGGTCTTACCCCTTGTGTCGAGAAGCCCTCAGAGTGTGGCAATGGGTGATCTCTTTCAACTGCTTTGTGATAGTAATGCATATTCAGGGGAAGTCCAATGTGGTAGCAGACAAATTGAGCAGCTCCATCCTACTACCATACTAATGGTCTCTCAACATTAAAGTGACAGAAGTGATATTCCATCAGCGGGGCCAGCCTTGCTGTGATCTTATTGCATTTCCCCTAAACAACAAGTGCAGCAGCTTCTTGGCCCTGATCCCACCACTGAGGGACCTTCTGCTCCATGATTGGGCCCCGTTCTCCTCTCTGCCTATCCTCCTACTCCCTAATTCCCAAATTTCTGCAGAAAGCTGCCCTGTTGATGAACAAAGTCATCCTCATTACCCTTTACTGGCATTGGTAGATTTGGTTCCCCTTTCTTTGACCTCATCTAGTTTTCCCACCTTGGATTATGGATCCCATTCCAGACCTACTGTCTCAGCCAATGGGCATGATTCAGCCGGATTTCTCAAACCTCAAGATAACAGCGTAGTTCCTCCACTTCCTTTTGTAGCCAGACAACCAATGCTATCTTCTCCTGCCCATCATATACTTTATCTTTCCATAAAGCTTCTACTGGGAAACTTAGAAGTAAATGGAACAGGTTTATTTTTTGGGCACATCAGAAACATATTGACCCCTTCTCAGACCTGGTACAAAATGTGCTTGAATTTTTGGCAATGATTTTTAATGAAAGAGCTAGCTTCTCAGCCATTAGAGTTCAATTAGCAGCGATATCTAACTTTCATACTAGATTTGAAAATTCTTCTCTGGCTTCATCTAAGCTTTGTAAGTCCTTTTTGAGAGGCACTCTCCTGTTGAGACTCCCCCTATAAAAACCCTACTCCACCATAGATTTAAATCAGGTACTGCAGGCCTTAATTCATTCCACCAGCATCAAAAATGTGATCTCTGCTAGAAGAATTTCAGAGCTTCAAGCATTGCCCTCAAAGCCTCCCTACTTAATTTTTCATAAGGCTAAATTAACATTTTATTACAATCCTTCTCTCCTTCCTAACGTAGTGTCAGAGTCCAATATCAACCAGTCCATTAATCTGCCAGTGTTCTTTCCTAAATTTGCAAACAAAAGTAACTATATATTGCATTTATTAGATATTCACAGACAATTACATTTTCAGTTACACAGAACAAAAGAAATTAGGAAGACAGATCAATTATTTGTGTCCTTTGCAGATTCTAAATTGGGCAAATCAATTGCAAGGGTAACTTTAGTCAGATGGCTGATGGATTGCATATCATTTTTCTACAAGTTGGGTCTAACCTTACCAAAACCTTTAAGAGCCAATTCAGCTAGATCCATGGCAACTTCTTCAGATGTTTTATCAAGGGGTTCCATGAATAACATATGGGTGTCTGCAACCTGAGCCAATCCTCATATCTTTATCACTCATTATAAACTGGATCTGGTCTCATGGGGAAGAGCAGCTTTTGGCTCAACTGTGCTCAGTAATATCCTTCCTTAGAGTCCACCCGGGGTTTTAGGTAGCTGGGGACTTTATCCTAGCCATTGAGATATGAATGAAAATTGACAGCATCAGGTAAAAAGGTATATACTTACCATGGTGTTCCATCTGTGTTGTCCATTTTCATTCTTCCTCAACTTCCCACCCACATACCCCCAACCTTTTTCACAGTTGGTTTCTGGAAGAAAAGCAAGCTTATAAAGACACCACTGTCTTTCATGTTGAGCTCCAGGTAGATTTCTTCTGTCAGGAGTATTATATTACTATTTCCTACTTTAGGTAAACCAGCAAACTAGACATGAGGTATGTTAGGAGTTGGTGCATTACAGGTAAGGGAGAAGCTTGAGAGCTTTTTGGTGGTCATGAGCTAAAGGAATGGAAATGGACAGCACAGATGGAACGTTATGGTAAGTACATAACTTTTTTTCTACCACGATTAAATCTGTTTGGCTAGGTGGTGAGACCTTCTTGGTTTAAGTGGTTATTGATCTAAGTGAGAACTGGACTAATTGCTGCAGGTCCTGGGTAGCTTATAGCACTTGGGCTTCAGACTTCACCTGTTTTTCTTTGGTCCTTTTGTTTTCTTGTTTAGTATTTATTGCACAAAGCTACACTGAGTACAGCTCCAAGGTAATTGTAGTACCATAAGATAAACATTTGAAATGTTGGGACCTGCTAGAGCAAGTCCTGAAACAGAGAATGAATGGCTGAAAAGTGGACTTACATGTGCCAAATCTGAGATCTGATTTTGGAGTTTGTATGTATAAGTTTGGGGGGAGTGTGTGTGTGTGTGTGTGTGTGTGTGTGTGTGTGTGTGTGTGTGTGTGTGATCTTTATCATTTGGCAGCACTGGTTATCATGAAGTGACAAACAACTAACCCCTCTTCTGTTGCCACCCCTATAACTCATGGAATCATAAACCAGTGTAAGAACTGCCTCATGCTGACTGAAAACAAACTTCTTCTTAACCAAAAGGACTTTGCCTGTGAGAGGTGAGCTGACCACTCTTCTGCTTCCACCCACATCTATGCAACACCCACATATTGCAAACACAAAACCTTATGCTAATATAATGATTGTCTTTCGGCTTTTCCCAGTTAGGGGTTGCCACAGCGGAACTCCGGTCTGCTAATGATTGGCAGTGGATATTTACAGTGCCAAGTTGCCGGCCCGACGACCAGCCTTCAAAGAAGACACACCCATTCACGCATGCACCTACCTGCATGTCTTTAATGTCACTCAACCGCAGGGAGGACATGCAGACTCCACACGGAAGGCATTCCTGCTGAGAAAACCTTATGCTAATACTGTAAACAAATTGTTTCTCAAGCCTTGTAGAATTCCTTAGTCTAGGTATCAGCTTAAATACCCTAACCTACCTCCTGTACTCTGCACAGAATCATCTCTTAACCAACATGCAGCTTACTCTGACACTACAGAAAACACAACCATAAAAAGGGGTCACATATCTAGCATGCAGAAACGCTTAAGGCAACAAGACAATGCTAGTTTACCTGGCAGCGTCCTAGTTATAGCTGATTCCATAGTTAGACACACAAATGCCTTACTCACAAGGCAGTACAAAAACAGAGTGATTATTAGTTGCCTTTCAGGTGCCAAGATCCACAGTGTCACTAGGACCCTCATGTCCCTTCACCCCAGACAGACATATCACCTGGTCATTGCTCACTTGGGAGTGAATGACTTGAGACACACCTCCTTGAAGTCTATGAAGAAAGAGACGATGAAGCTTTCAGAATATGCATCTGAAGTCGGTGTGAAAATATTATTGAGTAGTACGTGTTCTCCCCATCTCGTAAGACCTCCTCTCTAACCTTCTCCATTAAATCTAACATTGGCACTATTATCTCACCAGACCCCTCAACCAAACTCCTAGGAGTTGTAGTTGATAACAACCTAAAGTTTGACTTGCATATTGACCACACCATCAAAACAGTAAATAAAAAATGTGGCTCTCTACACAGAATCAAACCCTTCTTAACTCCTCTAGCCAGAACTGTTCTTGCTCGCACTCATCTACTATCCACACTTCTCTGTACACCTCCCCCTTATTCACCAACCTGAGTAAAACCTCCCTGAACAAGCTCACAACCTGCTATAATCATATTGCCAAATTTGCTACCACCTCTGCCTATAGGACCCATCATTGCCACAACCTCAAACTACTAAGCTGGCTTGAACTACCCTAACCTTCTACTAACTAACCAACTAGTAACTGCCCACAAGATTCTCTACCATCCAGAATGGACACCCGATCTTAAAACTCTCATCACCCCCTACCAGAACCTTAAACTCTTCGATCCTCTAACAAAATGCTAGCTTTCAGTTTCAAAGCTAACAACTCAGCTGGGGAAGCTCTGTTTATGAACTTATTTGGTAAAGTCTGGAACTCTCTTCCTACAGAAGTTACCTTACAACCTCCTCCAACCCAATTAAAAAAAAAACTTACTCAGTACTTCACTATGCAATGGCTCTGTCCTTGCTCTACTCCCGACTAATCCCCACACTTTTCTACTGTGCACCCGATTAGGGTCTCCTAGCAGTGTCTCTGAATCCAAACCTAATTGAAATCTAGAATGTATTTTATGTAACCTACAAAGAAACACACAAATATACTTTTTGAATGTTGGGCTGGGAACTTGGAAAACGACCTACAAATATATTGTATAACCTCTGTCTTGAATTATACTAATAGTGAAATGGTTTCATTATGTAAATATGTAAAAATTTCTCTGGATTGTCTTTCTCTATTGTATTTTACATTGTATTATGCTGTTCTGTCTTATATCTTCTGTATGGAGCTTTTCTCCCCGGGCCTCCGTTGAAAATGGACATATATCCAGTCGGACCTTCCCGGTCAACAAATGTAAAATAAATAAAATAAAATAGTATCCTGCCACTGTTAAGAATTATGGTTGAACAGAAGATAACTGGCTTTAATTATTAACTTAGCTACTGGTGTCATTGTGGGGGATCTAATATACATCACTCCAGGTGGAGATGTTTGACAACTTCAGATGCTTTACTAGCGAAGTTTGCATCTCTCTCCTCATGGCTGCCTTATATTGGCTAACACATTTTTGTCCTCCAATAGTGCCTTTTATGCAACGCCAGTGCCCTCAAATTAGCTGCAAAGCCATCTACAGTCAAAAATATATATAAAGATAGAACTGCTCAGTGCTTAGAAGCCTTATAGCCTTATCAAAAATTGCATTCCTTCCAGGCACTCCTAACCCTGAAAAATATTGATATAGGCATAGTTACTGAAGCATGAAATCACAACAGTGAAAGCAACAATGCAGTGCAGGACTTAAATGCCTACTACTCCTTTACATATAATACCAAAGTGGATGGTGTAGCTGGAGCGAGCATATGTATAGGGCCCATGCATTGTGTTCCATTGCATTGATTCGTTTCCCTCATAGTTGGACATGAAACACTAAAGTGAGTATCAAAAACATGAGGATGAATTTACATTAATTAGATAGATATTATTATGGTTGTTAGCCTATAATGATATGATTATTAGTGAGCTTGTTTTTAATAACCCTGTATTAATTAATCACAGTTTTACATTTAAGTGTATCAGGCAAATATATTTTTTGTAAAGCTGCAGCATGTGACCTTTTTAACCTAATGCCTATGTATCAAGAGTGTTTAAAAACAAGGAAGTTACGTGCTTTGCAGGACATGTTTTAGACACTGTCTAGTAGATTTGGAAAGCTAGTATGTAAAACTGAACTTAAAAAAAGTAAGATAATGTTCCTTGTAAATGTTTCAGACAGCTCAGGAAACTACATGTTATTCTTTATCATTGCCATAAGATTTCCAGAAAGTATCAGTTCAACAGCTGTAAGTTTCCAGAAAGTACTGCATGCTTATTTCTGTGTATATAAGCCAGGGCAGTTGCTTGGTTTGCCGAGTATCCTCCTGTCCTTCCGCCCTTACTTGTCTCAGGACTGGAGTTCGATAACCAGTGCCTGATTTCCTTTCATGCACCAGGATTTAAATTGCTCACTTTATCCTGATTTGATTGATTGATTGCATCAGGTTTCAAGATGCAAGCTTGATTTGATTTGATTGACTGTTTCATTTAGAGACTGCCTTGGCTAAGCAGAGTTGCATCTGTACCAGAAAAGAAGATCCTTTGGTATAGTGTGCAAAACTATTAATCTAATGATTTTTGTAAGTAACTGATTTTTTTGATTAAACTGCTTTTAGCTGCAGCTTGATTTGCTGTCTCATTTTTTTCATCTGTAGTGTGGTTAACACACAACCTCAGTATCAAGAGAAGAACCTAGCACAGCTTATCAATGTTCCTAAGAAACCATTTCATGTCCAGCACATAACATAGGACATTGCCTTTGAACTCCTTCACATACATTTTGTGATAAACAAAATCCAGTATGACAGTGTAGCCATTGAACATATCCCCTCTGACATTGGTGGACTACAAGGCATATCTAAACACGCTGATATCCTTCACTGTAGAACCCATCACTGTCCTCTTGTAGGATTTTAGCTATCCCTCCATTAATTGGGGAACCTACACCACCACAAACAGGTATGCACAGAAATTCCAAGACTTTGTTAATGCCAACTCCATGGACCAAATAGTCCAAATCCTGGTGAGGTGATTAAAAATATTGGACCTAGTCCTCACCAGTATTGCATCTTATCTTCAGCGTCCATAATTACCAAATCACTGGTCATACCTGACCACTGTACTGTAACACTTACTTTGTGTCAGACCTGAGTCATCTTGAAAGTCCTCTGTCTTCAGATATTAATCTAAGGCAAGTCTACTCCATCTAACAAATGACCTGCTGAAATTTAAACCACCTTCCTCACTTTGATGACCCCACATCACTTATTTCCATATTCAGACAAATTCTATGAACATCTTCGAGTTTGTATTATGGTCTGTGTCCACATAAGGCATAATAGTGTCATATTCAAGAACAAGCTTGTTTGGTGGAATCCTGGTATTAATAAACTACAGTATAAGAGGTAGTGCTTATTTGACTTGATGTTCTCTGCCTGACTATTGCTGATCTCTGTCTGCATTTGCTTTTGAACTGAAGTTATTTATTTAAGGTTTGGTTACTTCTATTTTTTATCTTTTTCTTATATTGAATTTTATGGGTTTGTGGCTTCCTAGGTAGGTACTAGGCTATCGGCCCAAGGGCCTAAGTAAGCCTAGCCAACAAGGTTCCCTGGCTTACTCCACCCAAGAAAGTTTTGTTTTACGTTTTTGTTCTTTTGGAGTTTTAAGAGGTCTTTGCTGGGGTCAATTAGAAAAGTTAGAGAATAATTCCTTTGCAGATGGTGAATTACATCCAGCTAATTTGTGGAAGGAGCTGAGAAATATTTGGAAGCATCTTTATTTAGCTGTAGTGCTTGTTTGACCTGCTGTTTACTGCCTGACTATTGCTGATCTGTATGCATTTGGTGGCTTTTGAGTTGCCTGCCACTACTATAAATCTGATTTTGGGTATTTCTCTCAGTCCCATTTCATCAGCTCATTCTACTGAGTACTGCAAGATCAGCTGAGAAAGCCCACCCCTTTAGTCTCTTAAACTTGAATTATGTTCTGTTTCCTCACGTCCCTGACCACTTACTATAAAAAAACTGCACTTTATTCAGCTGCCTTTACTGTATCTATGCTTCCTCCTGTTTTATTACTTTATTTAGCTTTTTGCTGCAAATTCTTAAAATGTTCAGTTGCTTTTAATCTGCTGCATTTATTACTGCTTTTTAGTAGCCTGATTAAATTGTATCTGTCAAGCCTCTTAGTTTTGATTTAAGCACTTGGGCTTTTAACTAGTCATGTTACATAAGGAAGGTTTGTGGTCTACACTCTTGTGGCAGGAGAGGTAGCTTTCACCCTTTTACGTTGGGAATTGCTGGTTGAAGGCTTAGTGTTTGTTATTCTAAAAGTGTCTTAGTTCTGGTTTAAGCACTCAGGTTATGTTACATTAAAAAGATTTGTGATCTACACTCTTATGGGTGGAGAGGGTAGCCTCCACCCTTCTGAGCTGAGAATTGATGGTGAAGGCTAATTGTGCCTGCTATTCTAAGTGTCTTTGTTCTGGTCTGTAGTTTGTACTCTTGTGGCATAACTGTCTAGACAGATTTTTTTTAACAACTACAGCATCTAGTTTGCATTGCTCATCACGTTTCTTGTCTTATTGACTTATTGAATAAGTTTTTCTCACTCTTCCCTAGTAGATCAGTGGCCATGGATATGCATTTCTCAACTCTCTGTGGCCAGCAAGGTTGAGATGGGTATTCTGAAGGATTGCAGCAATTGCCACATGTACACTGACAACCCACTTATTCTTAATAAAACATAAAGTGTATGCAAGAGGTATAAATACACTAACGCTGGAGACCAGACTCTCTCATACAACCAAAACTAATCCTATAGAGGTGATCAGTGACACTTGCACCATGCCTATTGCACAGGGGAAAGACCCTACATATAAAACTGCTTATGCTGAGGCACTTACAGGTAACCTTTCTAAAATACTAGACCTCCTGCACAGTGTAATCAAAGAAAGGGTCCTCAGCCATCACTTAATCACTCCGTTAAAACACCACCTGCAGCTACACATAGTAAACACTGTATCCAAATCAGTTCACAGCCAAATTTCCTGCTCATTGGTATTTCAACAGTGAGGCACACCAATGTCTCCCTTACCAGACTAAGGAAAGAGTCATGGTTAGCTGCCTTTTCAGCACTAGGATCTGTTCAGTCACACTGGCACTCAGATCATTGTAACACAGGTATCAGTATGACTCTGTATGTAGGTGTTAATGACCTGAGATGTACTCCCCTTGACTATATGAAGTGAGACATAATCAAGCTGGCTGATTGTGTCTTAGGCTTGTATGTGCCTAGCACTGAGCAGCATACTACCTTCTCCAAGGATTATGCCATGTTACCAACAGAAAATTATTGATTTTAACATTTCGCTTAGCTTTTGGTGTCAGCCCAGGAGGGGTACAATATTTGACAGCCTGGGAGAACATGGCTGACAGACTACTCTGCATTGTCAGGGATGATCTGCACTTATCCCCTGACTTAGGTTTTCAGATATTGGCAAAGACCTTTTCCACCCCATAGTGTCTTTTTTAGGCAATGCCAAACTTATAAACCTACCAACTTAACTGAACCTATTTGAAGGTGGTACTGCTCAGTGCTAGAAGTCTTAACAAGAAACTCCACTTCCTGCAATCCTTCCTCTTCATGGAGAGTGTAGATATCTGTTTTGTAATGGAGACATACCTTAAAGTCACTGAGAGTACTTCAACAATGCAAGGTCGTAATTTCTTTCACATCTTTAGACCAGCTACTGCAAAGGAGGGAACTAAAGATGAAGTGTCAGTCTATATTAAGACCAGTTTCACATCCAGACTAGTTAAAGTGTATCAGCCACTGGAACTCATAAATGTGCATTGCCCATAAATAGGGATCCAGAACCATACCCTTGCAATATGTAGGTCCCCCTCTATGTCCAAGGAAACCCACACTACCCATCTCAATGTACTAGAGTCTCTCACTTGTTCAACCTAGTATAGTATTCATAGGGGGATCTCAACTACTCCTCTACAGATTGGGAACTCTACTCCACTTCTAATGCACAAGCCTAGTGACTCCTAAACTTTTTTAATACCAATATTCTGGAAAAGTTGGTCTAGTCTCCTAACAGGGGTACAAACATCATTTTTAAACAAGAAACGTTTCTATTAAAGCATCACGTATGACATAGGCAATCATATGTTCTTATAAATGAAAACAAACCATACTGATATAATTTTAGTTGCAAGCATTTTATATCGCAAACCAAACTGACATAATTTTAGTTGCAAACATTATGCATCACTTATAATTACCCAATCATTGTCAGTATTAAAAAGTTATTATTCCCACCTTTTATGTATAACAGCTTTTTTGGTAAATGTCTAGTTCCAGCTTTTGTGATACATGCATACACTGTTTGGCAGGTTGAACTTTTATACAGTTGTTTCTTGTCATATCCGTTTGAGCCTATGTCGCATCTTACAAAACATTTTGTTTTATTGAAAGCCCTCAAAAAAAAAAAAAAAAAACACCGCCAATACCCCCTAAAACCTATTAATTTAATAACACACAAAACTATGTACATATTCAAATATTGAAGTTTTACCCTCCTAATAAGAACAAATGTTACAAAAATGACAGCCACACTTAGACTTTGAGTTAACCTAAAATAAAGGTTATCCATGCTAAGACACATGGTGCAGTCTATGCTTCAACTAAGTGCTGTCTGATTTTGTCTGATTTTTATAGCTCACTCAGCTGAGCAAACACTTGAATGCTTTCTGAGAAAATTATCTCCTAGCCATTTCTCTATAACAGATTGTCTCTTGGAGACATGAGGACCAGAAACAAAAATGCTACAAAGCATGGATACATTTATTTGCTAAAAAAACCTTATGATATTCAGTATTCTTTTTTATTTACTTGCTTTCACTTAAAACTTATCAAATCATGCTAAGGGCATTAATCCAGTCATTCCCCTATGCAAGAATGAGTAAAAGCACACTTATCTCTCTTTTGTCATGCTCTTTTAAACCTACTTTTGTTCTCTCTCTCTCTCGTTTTTTTTTTTTTTTTTTACATTGCAGTGTTTACATTTCTTTTAACTGAACAAGGAGAAAGAAGGGAGAAAGAAAAAAACACAGGAGCACTTGTTTACATATTACTATCCCCATTACACCTAAAAATAACGGAGAATACTTTACTTTATAGCATGCAAAGAAAATCATGCACTATAAAAACATTACCATGAAGCAAAAAACTTGTTTTACTTGCAGATTACTGTCTCAATCCTCTTCCTTCTCCTAAGTATTTTTTCAAACATTAATGACATGAAGTAGGGCACATGCTTCAGAGTCCTCTACAAGTTTAACAAAGTCCAAAAGAGTCCAATATTTCCAGATTTTCTTGTTCTGTCATATTTCACAAATGTAATTATTGCTTTGTAATCCCACATTTGTCAATTTCCATGTTTCTGGTTTTATATCTGTTCGTCTCCATCTCCCAAATTAATTCTCTGCTTCATTTCTAACATACTCTCTATTCTTCTAGTTGACTATTGTGCTTTTTTCCTTCTTGTAAGAATTTTCCATTAAAACATTGGAAGAGGTTTCACTGGCACAGTCTCTTCATCAAAAATGGTTTTGTTCCGCCAGGGAAGAATATTTTGAAAATAGCTGGGTACAACAGCTTGAATCACATGCCTGCTTTTAGACATTCTCTTAATAGTGGAATACATTTTTACTAATCTGCTGCCTGGTGTACAATGAGTGATCACTCTCCACAAACACACTGCTGTCTCACACTTTTAGTACTTTTTCTTTCTGCCACAGTTTTGTCAGAATCAAGTCCTTCTGCTGGTAGGATTGTATCTTTACTATTAAAGGTCTAGATTGCTTTCTCATACCCAGGTTTGAAGCATATACATGATATGCCCTTCCAATTAACAACAACTGTTGTGGAATACCAGTCCAGTTACTTATTTGTGCTTTTATAAAATTAATACAGGCTTGTCCCTTCCAGCTTCTCTGGTACAGCAGAAAATCTCAGGTTTTCCCTACATGCTCTGTCCTTTAATTCTATTATTTTTTGAAACATCTCTTCTTGAACACTTTTGTATTCAGCCAGCCTTTTCTTCATTTCAACGTCTAATTTTTGCAGTTTTATCACCTCATCTGAACATATGTTTAAAGCTCCTTCCATTTTTCTAGCCTTTTGTTATTTGAGTTGATATACTTCATCAGTGTTTCATTTATTTTAATCAGGTCTGTGTGCAGTTGTCATATACTTTCCTCTAGGTTACTAGAAGTCATGTTTGGAGCTTGCATTGCTTTTTGCTGAACAGCAGCAGTACTCTTCCCAGTCAGTGTTTTTTCCTCACTTTTTGTAGCTGATTTTCTTTCAGGTTCTTTGTATTACATTTTCCTGGCATCCAGACAGTCCATCTACCAGCCAGTTACTGAAAATTACCCAGAAATATAAATCCACTGACCTTCTCTGCCAAGTTTTTGTTTTCACACTGGGAGAGCTAGAATTAAGCTGTTACTCAATGTGCAGCCATTTTGGAAGTCAGCAGGGGTACAAACATTCTTGACCTTGTACTCACGAACATTGGGGGGGGGGGTGGCAATGATCCTCACCCAATGTAATATCTTTGCTCATCAGATCTGAGCATATGGCAGTATTGCTTGAAATAAAATTAAATCTGGGTATCCAGCAAAACCAAAAACCTCGAGGAAGTATTCCAAGGATAACCTCTCTCTTCTATGCAGCACCTTGGCTAAATTCTAAGCCCCCCAAACACAGGAAACACCATAGAATACACTGAACTATTTACAAAATCTTTGTACAGCTATACTGATAGCTGTATAGAGTGAGTTGTACCCACTTATATTGTGAATAAGACAAACTCAAAAGACACCCTGGTGGAATCGCAATTTAAATCAGTTGTACAACAGCAAAAAAAACTTAGCCAAGCAAGGGAGGAACAAAGACATACAAACTAAAAGCCCCCTGAACAATCTCAACAGGCAGCTAAGAGGATTAATTAATACTTCAAAGGCTAAATTTGAAGAAAAAATAGCTACTCAGCCAAAGGATAACCTCAAAACTTCTACAGCTATGTCTGTAACATGAGAGGGAATACACAACGATGTGCAGAACTTATTGTAAATGGCATCACCCACACTGAACTGGAGGCCATTGCCAACTTTTTGTCTGACAGGTTCAGCTCAAATTTCTCCCTTACACCCCCCCAGTAGTCCAAAGGAAAATACCAAATAACACAATCCCCACAACCATTACTAGAAAACAGGTCATCAGTACACTTTCCAAGGTCAAACACATTGCATCGATGGGCTCCGATAACATCCCAGGATGTTTAATAAATAGCATGAAACATGACCTCTCTGGTCCATGTGAGCCACTTTTCAACTGAAACTTTCAGTCAGACATTGTGCCCAAGGAATAGAAGATGGCTACAGTCATTTCCATACATAAAAGAGGACCAGCCACTGATCCAGGTAACTACAGGCCTATAAGTCTTACCAGCCTCATATATAAGGCCATAGAAGGAATCATCATGGAGATGATAAATGAAGACATAGGTAACCTGCAAACCCTGGATCCATCACAGTTCAGCTTTGTTAAAAGAAAGTCATGACTATTAAAGCTAGTGGACTTTTTTGAGAGGGTCACCTAAGCATTGCATGAAGGTAAGACTGTGCACACAGCTTTCCTCAACCTGGCCAAGGCTTTTGATACAGTACCCCAGTCAGGCATTATAGACAAGCTCACTAATTTAGGTATAAACCTTTTTATCAGCCACTAGATAGCTAACTGGCTCACTCATAGGACCCAGGAGGTGAAAATAGGTGAGGGCATCTCCAATAAGATGCCAGTCACTTGTGGAGTCTCCCAGGGCTTAGTAGTGAGCCCACTCCTTTTTGGCATTTATTTCTCTGAAATGGAAACAAACGCTGAAGATTTATGACTGACTAAGTTTGAAAATGATTGCAAGCCGGGGGTTATAATTGACTCCCCTGCAGATACTAGCATTCTTTAAGAAGGTGCATCTATGACTAACAAATGGTGCCAAAGCAGTGGTCTTAAACTCAATGCTAAGAAATGCATAATTGTATCCTTTGGGAAGTCAACCATCCTGGCTAATTACCATGTTGATAATACAACTCTAAGAGTTGATTCTAGTGGTCAGAGATCTGGGTACGCACATAGGCCGTAGCCTTACCTCTGACTACCATGTGGCCACAGTGGTGAGGAAATCCTTTTATGGTGTGCAACTTATAAGTAAGGGCATGACATCCAAGTCCAAAGAGGTCATTATCCCTGTTTATTCCACCCTTATCAGACCAATCATAGAGTACAATGCTCCTTTTGCTATGCACCTGATCAGGCATATGCAGCAACTGAAATGATCTCAAAGGTTCCTTATAAAAATAATATAAGGTATAACAAACCTACCTTAAGCAGAGTGTCTTAAAGCCCTTTCCATCTATGCAGTCTCCCACAGATTGCTGAGGGGTGATCTATGCCTGGCTTATAAGGCATCCACAAACCCCACACTTATGAATCTCCTACATATTCTTAAGTCAAAGAATACCAGAAATACAAGGTCTAGGGACCTGAATTTTGTCTGTGACATAAACGGAACAAGTCAGAGAGACAAATATGGTGTTCCAGTAACTGTCTATCCTTTGAAACAGGCTTTCCATCCATGTGAAGCTGAGTTTGTCTATTACCCAGTTTAAGCACAACCTAGACAATTGGATGGGGAACAGGAAATTTACACTTGGCCTGGCACCCATGTCTCTTATGGACAGAGGTAGCTTATAAATGCCTTGCCCTCAATGTCCTATTTAGATGCAGGATATCATTATTCTTATTCTTTTGGGAAAACTTGACTGGGTTTAGAAAGCCCCCCAGGTCATTAGCCTAGTAACAGTCTATGAATCTATAAGAATTTAGTAACTCATAAAAGCAAAGTCAGTTCTCCATCAGTTTGAGAAGACCTCAAAAAAAGATCAACAAAGAACTTAGAAACAAATTGAAATCCTCCAAGAGCAAGTACAAATTGAGAAATACCTCCAAGATCAAAGATAATCACAAAGTCTTTAGCTGTGTCACAAACCTTAAAAGTTATACCCTGCAATGTTCAGTGTTAATGCAAAATAGCACCACATACTCATTTCCTGAGGTCACTACTAATGTATTAGTGGATAAATTCAATTTGCACTTTACTCCCTATCTCCCCATCATTATGGGGCTTATTAACAGGGACATAGGTAATCATCAAACCCTGGACTGAAACAGTCTGGGTTTGTTAAAGGCAGATCCTTCCTCTTAATCTTGGTGAACTTTTTTAAACAGGTCATGAAGGCATTAGACTCAGACAAACCAGTTCAGACTACATACCTGAAATTGGCCAAGGCCTTTTATACCATTCCACATTCTGGGCATCATTGATAAACTAACACAGTTAAAAGTAAACACCCATGTTACCCACTGGATAGCAAACTGGCTCACTAACAAAACCCAGTCCAGTAGTATTGGAGACATGCTCTAACCTAAAAGATGAGTTATTGGCAGTGTACCCCAGGGATTGGTCCTGGGACCATTCCTCTTGGTATCTACTTTTCTGACAATAAGACTCACTCCAAGGATTAGTGACTGGCAAGGTTTTCTGATAATTACAAGCTCAAAGTTGTCCTAAATTCCCCTACTTACCTTCAGATTCTCCAAGAGGGCCTAATGTAGAAGTAAATATTGAGGGAAGAAATATCCAGGGAATTGTTATGGCTAGGCTTGCATAGGCCCTAGGGCCGATAGCCTAGTACCAACCTATGAACCTAACAAGCTGTATGAACATCAAGGCCTCAACTTAAATTCCAGGAAATACAGCATTGAGTTCTTAGTGGTAGGGGTGCCTAAATTTGCCAATCACATAAGTAAAGCCACCCTACAAACTGACTAGGCCATTAGAGACTTGAGCACTTTCCTATACAGTGAGCTATTCTTTGGCCAACATGTGGCCACTGTTAGGAAATCCAAAAAGCCTGAGGCACAGGTATACTGGTAATACATCAGAAGCAAACAAAGCACACCAATAGGAAAAGAAGAAATGACAGCAGAACAATTCACGTTGTAAATGAATTAAAGTATTTATTTGTAAATAAAGTGTTGTTGTTACGAAATCCTTTGATATAGCCAAACTAATCACCAAGGGTGTATCTTCTCGCTCCAATCACCAAGGGTGTATCTTCTAGCTCCAAGCAAGTTATCATCCCCCTTTACTCCTCCCTTGTCAGGCCAATAATTGAGTTTAATGTCCCCCTTGGTATGTACATATCTAGGCATATGATCCAGCTCAAGAGACTGCAGCATTTCCTTACTAACATAATAAAAAGCTTGTCCTTCGTGAGATACTTCTTACCATCTTAATGTTCTCACTCTCTTCTGTTTCCCATGACTCTTGAGAGGGATCTATGCCTTGTCTACTGAGCTTTGAAAGATCTAGCCCTATGCAAACTCTAACACATTTGCAAAACTAATAACACCCTAAACACCTGCATGTGAGATCCACTGTAACATAAATAGGATCTGCTAGCATGATAGATATTGATCACAGAGAAAACCTCCTTCATGGATTAGAGTCCCCTTGGATGTGAAGTATAGTAGCTCCCTGACCCTTTTCGACCATATGTAGAAAAACAAAATGTGAGCACACCAACAAAGCTGAACAGAGACAAGTTAAGTGTTATTCTTCCAAGTTGTAGTGTATCAGTTTTATTGTAAAAGGATGAGCTTTTTCACGGGGTTACCGCTTCCTCAGATCCACATAAAATGACAGTTAAAAACAGACAATTTATACAAGTTAAAAATCACATTACTTTAAAATAACAACTCATATTCAGCTTCTTTTAATTAGTGCTGGCTTTAAAGGTACACTAGCATTAAGCCCTGGATCTCTGTGGGCTTGCAGTGCTATTATCCATTTAACCTCCAGATTCTCTAACTAGTTATTCACATCTCCTCTCCTCATACCAGGTCTGACCTGCTGTAGAACTCTAAAATGAAAAACATTTATGACCTGTTTTGCCTGTATGTGCTACCAAAGCATTGGTATGTACATTATTCCTTGTATTGCTAGCGTGTTCCAAGATCCTTTTCTTAAGCTTACGCATTGTTTTTCCTACATAAAAACATTGACAGTGTATGCAGGTTGCTAGATATACTAAGCAATTACTGTTACAGGTACCAGACAATCTTGAAACAAACTTCCTTCTTGTATTGGGATGAATAAACACTTGTTCTTTTACAATAAATGTGCATACTTTGCATTTCCCACAGGGAAGGGTTCCTGTTCCTTGTGTGGATTCCATCACTGAGCACTTGGGACCATACCATAACATCCTTTTCAAACTCATATTGTTCCTAAACATAAAAGTAGGATCATATCCAACCACCTTGTTTATTCCATCATCCGCTAACAAGATGGGCCAATTTTTTCTAATAATGTCACAAAACTCATAGATGTTACTAGAGTAGGTGAAAAGTACCTTAGGATATCTGGTGGTAATAACCAAAGAGATGTCAGTGAATAAAAAACTGAAAACCAAAAAAATCACTGAGAGCAACCAAATGGAGAACGAGCCGAAGTAGAAGTTTATTCAAACCAAAAATCCAGAAATACGTGATATGATTAACTCTACACATTAAAATTGGCGTTTTCGTAAAAACTTCATCAGATACACACACTAGAATGCCTTAACATTATTTACATATTAAACTGACTGTGATGTAACCAAATATAATTGGACAACCAATTAATTAATTAACTCCAATAAGAAAAACAAAAGACAATGCTTTAAAAGTAAATTCAGTTAAAATCATTTAAAACCTTAAGTAAAGCATATATACAACTTTATAAACTGTTATTGTTCATTACATAAATAAAATCAATTATATAAAACTTTTGCATATACAACTTTATCTAGCATAGATTGAAATAAATAAATCGACTGCATAGTATAGTATATGTTTATATGTATTCAAATACATTCCAATGCTGCCCTCTAGAGATGTAAAAAGTAATTACAATTTAGCAGCTCTTAATTTTAAAACAGGCGCAGTGGAAAGCATATCGTTGAGCACTGGCTGTTTAGAAGCATCTAACACTATCTGCCAATAGAGCTCACGATATTCTAATCTCGTTTCCCACATGCCCCCTCTTATTTCTTTGGGCACTACTTCCAAAACAAAAAATGTAAATGTTGCCTTGTTGCAAACTGTCTTATGATGAAAAAGTGCATTATTTGTGTTGGCCTTACTCATTTCATATAAATGCGTGTTTTGAGTTTTCTTTCTGTCTTGCCTATGTAAAAAGATTTACATACCTTACATAGGTCAAGATAGACCAAACCACTAGTGTGACAGTTGGAAAAACAATTGCTCCTTATAATTCTATTTCTACTAATTATTTCTATATGGGAAGCATTGCAAACGTAGCTACACTGTGAACAAGCGCCACATTTGAAGGTACCCAGTCATGTGCCATGATGTAAGGTTCGTGAACGATGCCTGAACTCAAAAAAATTTTTGAAATTCATATTCCTCCGATAAGTAAATTTTAACCGGCTGTTACATAATTGATCAATATCTGTAATTTCTTTAAATTTATCCCATTCCTTACCAACAACATTTCTTATTACCCCTGAATCTCCATTGAAATCCAGAATATATGCATCTTCCCTGTCATTATTCATATTAGTATGTTGGGAGGATGTTGCAGTAACTGGTGGATCAGAATCCTGTCCCAAAATACGTGCAAACCTGTTAGGTCTACCTTCTAAAACTTCTGACTTTACCTGTTGAATTAAATTAGTGGGATAACCTCTGTCTTTAAACATTTCACTCACTATATTACTTTCAGCAATGAAATCCTTGTCTTCAGAAGTCATGCAGCTAATTCTAACCATTTGACCAGGTAATTATAAGTGATGTAAGTATTACCAAACAGCATGGTAAATTTTCATCTAAGGTGTATAGAAAGAATACCTTCTCAAATTCCTACCTTCATTTTAGTAGTGGACATCCTTTTTTTCAGGAGGGATATGAAATTCAAAAATTTTTTTGAGTTCGGGCATGGTTCACGAACCTTACATCATGGCACAAGACTGGGTATCTTCAAATGTGGCGCTTGTTCACAGCGTAGCTACATTTTCAATGCTTCCCATATAGAAATAATTAGTAGAAATAGAATTATAAGGAGCAATTGTTTTTCCAAGTGTCACACTAGTGGGTTGGTCTATCTTGCCCTGTGTAAGGTATGTAAATCCTTTTACATAGGCAAGACAGAAAGAAAACTCAAAACATGCATTTATGAACATTTATATGAAATGAGTAAGGCCAACACAAATAATGCACTTTTTCATCATAAGACAGTTTGCAACAAGGCAACATTTATATTTTTTGTTTTGGCAGTAGTGCCCAACGAAATAAGAGGGGGCATGTGGGAAGCGAGATTAGAATATCGTGAGTTCTATTGGCAGATAGTGTTGGATGCTTCTAAACAGCCAGGGCTCAATGATATGCTTTCCATTGCACCCGTTTTAAAATTGAGCTGCTAAATTGTAATTACTTTTTATATCTCTAGAGGGCAGCATTGGAATGTATTTGAATACATATAAACATATACTATACTATGCAGTCGATTTATGTATTTCAATCTATGTTAGATAAAGTTATATATGCAAAAGTTTTATATAAAAGTTTTATATAATTGATTTTATTTATATAACGAACAATAACAGTTTATAAAGTTGTATATATGCTTTACTTAAGGTTTTAAATTATTTCAACTGAATTTACTTTTAAAGCATTGCCTTTTGTTTTTCTTATTGGAGTTAATTAATTGGTTGTCCAATTATATTTGGTTACATCACAGTCAGTTTAATATTTAAATAATGTTAAGGCATTCTAGTGTGTGTATCTGATGAAGTTTTTATGAAAACGCCAATTTTAACGTGTAGCGTTAATCACAGCACGTATTTCTGGATTTTTGGTTTGAATAAACTTCTACTTCGGATCGTTCTCCATTTGGTTGCTCTCAGTGATATCTGGTGGTAAACTTAGTGTTGCCATGTGATTTATTATGATTCTTATGTTTGTTTGAAAAATATGTGTTTATCATGTATAAACTTAAGAAATATGAGTGGCAGAGATTCCATTTAGAAGCCTGCTTAGAATATAAAATCATACCAAGAGGCTTAAGAATAGTTAAAATGCCCACACAGGGTAATACTGAATCTGAACTGCTCTCACAATGGCAAAAACTCAACTTGGAATTGAATTTTAGTTATTTAAGACTACTGGTGGACTATTACATGCCGATAGAAATGTCAATAAGGGCAGAGACAAGAGCGGATTCTTCGTGAATTAAAAGCTGAATTCTCAGGTGAAGATTTCATGCTAAAACTGGATAATGTATGTGCGGACCTACTGGCCTATGAGTGCAGACTAAAGCAACAAAAACAAAAGAAGTTGTACAGAGACTATTCAGATTTTACTAAAGGGCACCTCTTTGGCTGAGGAGCAATGACTTGAATACCTCTCCATCATGTCCGTAAGGAACTGTACATACACAATCTGCCAACAACGACTTGGTTATATCCCCACTGTAAGAAATCAGCAGCATTCTACATCTCAAACAATAATATGTTCTGATGAGAACATTTTAACTAGTGATCAAGTACAAAATATAGCGAGCATCAAACCATGAGCAAAAACGTCCTTGTTAGGTGCTTGCAGTAAAAACAAGGAAAATGTGAATGAATTGAGCTTTATCAGTGCCTTCTTTTTTCATGAACCCTTTTGCTGCCTTACCTCTTCCGACACAGTTACCAACTACGTCCAGAAGAGGGCGTTCACCTATCAGAGACAATTGGAAGCGGAAGGCCTCTGGAAGCAACACATCCAGACACAGACACCGACATTAGAAGCTAACAACCAGCTGTTTTTTGAATAATGGATATGAAACCAAATGGTGAACGAACATCTACATGAGGATTACAAAGGCATAACCAGCATATACACAGAGTTTTAAATGAGACTTCAACCGAAGTAACATCAGAGATGAACTATCAGCTGGTACCTGAACTAACAGACATAAATTTAAGTAGAGAACAAACACAAATGCAAGGACTGCAGAGACCCAACCAACTTGTATATAATTTATCAGATATGACCTTGACTGAAGCGCAGCTTGCGCCTTTAAACAAGGGCCTGAGTTATATACCAGCCAAAAGATCAGACATTAATGAAGTTATTTTGGATTTAAGACTTTTTGCAAGGGATGTTACACTTAAATGCCTGTATGGTGAGTCTAATGCTTCAATTGTAAGTGTCAATACTGTTTCATGTCGTAAACGCAGCACATACAATCCGCATTTATGTAACACACTAGAAGCATTTATTAAAGTGTGTGAATTAGTAAACTAAAAACGGAAAGCAAGTTCGCAGGACTCAGCTCCTCGGAAGATTAGTTTATTCAAACCACAGATGATGAAACGACAGATGTTAAAACATGAAAACCACCATAAACTCCATGAACGCCTTTACCAAAAAACAATTGAACACACAGCAATTAAGTTGACTTCATCAGATGACCAGATACATTTCTTAACTTCCCTTATATAATGCCATCCATTAACATAATTAATTAATTACTTAAAGTGATAAGCCATCAATTCATAGTTTTGTAAAACCTTCTTCTGAAAAACATTATTCTGAAAGCTAAATGTTGACATATTCATTGAACACTTACAACTTTAAAAATGACATATTATATAGCTTTAAAAATTCTTTGTATATTAATACATAATATTCCATCATGTATTCTGTTTGTTTATGTTAATACAATGTTTTGTTTAATTGATTTACCATTTTTAGTTAAAAATTAGTGTTAAAACCATTCTGAATGGAACCTTTGTATAAAAAAACCTTTTTTAGTAAGCTTTTAAATAATTAAATGCATAAAACCTTGTCAAATATAAAGAATTGATTTGTATAAAAAATAGTATAGGTACAAAAACCACATTTGCAAAATATGTTAAGAAGGAATATGAACAAGCTACCTTTCCTAACTTGGGACCTCTAGTGGTAAAAAACAATATTGCACCTGGACTTATAATTTAGCTGCCCTTAACCTTAATAATGGCAGAATAGATATTTTGTCATTTAGTCCAGGGTATTTGTCAGAATTCAAGGACAACTGCCACCAAAGCTCCCTATATTCAACCCTGTCCTCCCAGGGACCCCCCCTAACATCTTTATTAATTTGTTCGATTATTATGAATTTATATTTGTATTCCATACAGGTTTTACTATGTTTGTAAAGTACGTTGCTTTCTTTTCTAGTAGATATGTCGTACATATGCTCATATATCCTCCTCTGGAGGGCCCTCTCCGTCTTCCCTATATAGAAAGAATTGCAAGTTTCACAAACAGCCAGATATATTATGCCCTTGGATTCACAATTGAAATAATCTGGACTGCTTATCCATTTGTTTCTACTCGTTAGAAAAAGACCCTCCTTATGCAAAATGTAACTACATTGTCTACAGTGTCCGCACTTGAATGTACCATTTTTATTTTTGTTTCTGTTTTTCCTGTTTCCACTTTTTGTCTCTAGGATGTTGCCTATACTTCTAGAATTCCTATATATAACTTTCTTAGGAATATTATTAATGCCCTCTATGTCCGTTAAGGCTAAAAATCTATTCCATTCCCTGAAAAATATTTTCCTAATTCCGTTATTTAATCCATTGTATTCTAAAATCAGGGCTTTAGTAAGATCATTTCCATTATTGTATTTCCTATGGTTTAAATCACTACCCCCTTCTCTTTCATTCCTTATTTCATTGGTCCCTTTATTACAATATATGGGGGCAAATCTACCTTTTCCTATCTCAACTTCTTTTCTGATACTTTTGATGAAGGACTCAGGATAACCTCTATCAAGAAACATATTCTCAATTAAATCACACTCGGTTTTGAAGTCAGAATCCAAACTAGTCATTCTGCTTCCACGAACAAACTGCCCCTTCACTATGTTTTTCTTGCAATGCTTAGGATGGGCACTTTGGTAATGTAAATAGGAATTGCAAAAAGTGTCTTTCCTATGTATTTTAGTTTCAAAACCATTGCCCTCCTTGTACAATTCCAGATCCAGATATACCATTCTATCTTCAGATATCTTGTGGGTGAATTTCAGGAAGCAGGTAGTGTTATTAATATATGTTATAAATTCATCTACCTTCTCTATTCCTGCTGTCCATAAAATTATGATATCATCCAAGAACCTTTTATAAAGAATCCATGAGGAACTATATTCTGAATCAATGATGTACTGTTCCTCCCATTTTGCCATAACAAGATTAGCATAGGAGGGGGCACAAGCTGCCCCCATTGCAACTCCTTTAATTTGTTGAAAAAATTCACCTTTGAAAAAAATATAGTTATACTTCAGGATTAAATCAGTGAGCCATAAACTAGCTATCTTGTCATTGTGTGACATTTTATCATTTTCAAATACCATCTCTTCAAGCATTACTTTCCCTTCTGAATAAGGGATGGAGGAGAATAGATCCACCACATCAATAGTAATAAATATAATATTCTCCTGCCATTTACACTCATTTAGGCATTTTAACAGATCCCAGGAATCCCTTAGAATACTTATTTTGTTGGTCCATATAGATTTTAATTTTGAATCAACAAATTTGGCTAATGTTTGTGTCTTGGACCCTTCCGCTAAAACTATCGGACGGAGCGGGGGGTCCTCTTTGTTTTTATGTATTTTGGGGATTCCAAAAATTGTGGGGATTCTGGGTTTATCAACTTTCAAAAATTTGTAACTTTTATGATCTATTAACTCCTCTTGTAACATATTATAAAGATCCATATCTATCTTATTATAGGAAATATTAATCTCATTAATGGGATATCTATTTTCATCCCATAAAAGGGAATACATCTTATTATCATAGATAAAATTATCCATAATGGTGATGCCCCCACCCTTATCTGGCTTCATGACTCTTATATCAGGGTTATTTTATAACAATTCCTTCTCTTTTTTTGTAATATTCTCTTCGTTGTTCCATCTAATATAATCCTTCCTAATAGCCCCCTCCAATACTCTTTCCAGGTTCTTGAGTTGTGGGTGGAGTGGGGGGTTATAGGTACTTTTTCTTCTGAGTCCATCCCTTGGTTCATTATACATTCTAGGAAGGAGGATGTTGAGATTCACTTTTCTCAAAAACAATTTTATATCTAGTATGCTCTTGGTAACATCACCTTTACAAGCAGGAATAAATTTCAAACCTTTAGAAAGTAAAGAAAAATGTCCTTTCTCTATTGTAACTTTACTGAAGTTATATATGGAAAAATTACCATAGGTGAGGCACGATCCATCTACCTTTAATTCTTCACTATTACACACCAGAACAGGAGCAGATTGGGTTGGGAGGGTATCTAATATCTCCCCCTCCCCCTTCTCCCTCCATTCCTCTGAAAATTTGTATACTGTGGGGCCTGTCTATTTAATAACCTTTCGGACCTCCTTACTGGGGAAGGGTATTCCTATCATTAGTTCCCATCCCTATTATCAGCTGATTCCAGGTTAGGGTCCATATCAAAACTAGCTGTCCTTTCCTGATAGGATTTATAATAACTATTTTGATAATTGGAACCTCTGGGTTTGGGATAACATGTCAAATTTTCATATTCTTTCATGTCCCTCTGCAATTTTTAATTTTCCTATTAATAATATCATTACATTTCTGATCAATATCAATTCTTATGTCATAATATTTTCTTTTTTCTTCCTGAATTCCAAAAAATAAATCATTATGTATGTACTGGTCTATTATATCTATATCTTTGTGTAGGGCTTCTTGAACTCTACCGTTCTCCTTAATAATTAATTTTAACACTTCCAAACCACACCTGTTAAAACTTCACATAATTCCTTATAGTACTCAGTACCAAAGGAAACATTATTAGGAAATTTGAAAACACGTAGGCCTTTAGGCACAACATTCCTTGAAATACATTCACTAAGGTATCAATTTCCAATGATCTAAACTTAAACATTAAACTGTTTAAATGTTCCAATTTATTTCTGTAAGTACCATCTTTGAAGTTCCGTTGCTCATTACGCATATCTTGGGAGCTAAAATTGAAATTAGCTTTCGGTTTTGATTTTAACCAGTCTTTAGTGTTAACTGAATTAAACATGACAGAGTGAACAGTACCTTGTGGAGGTGCATTGCCTCTATTATTGCTTCTTTCCGAATGAATGTCCAAACCACCCTGGTTGTTGCTCTGCAAAATGTTAGGTGTGTTTTCAGGATGAAAAGTGTTGCTCCTTGTGTTGTTGCCATTGTTTGGAACATTCCCAGGGCTTAGAGGTCTGTTGTGGGCTCCCAAAATAGAAATGCTGAGAGGCGTGAGAATATTTATGGCTGCCCGATGAGCTTACGGGACTGCCCAACATCATCCGGGTACCTTGCTTCCTTTGGAGGCGTGTCCTCCATCTCGCTGCAACAAATAAATCAATCACCTCCACTAAACTCCGCAAGCCACAGTAACTCAGTAAACTAAAAACGGAAAGCAAGTTCGCAGGACTCAGCTCCTCGGAAGATTAGTTTATTCAAACCACAGATGATGAAACGACAGATGTTAAAACATGAAAACCACCATAAACTCCATGAACGCCTTTACCAAAAAACAATTGAACACACAGAATTAAGTTGACTTCATCAGATGACCAGATACATTTCTTAACTTCCCTTATATAATGCCATCCATTAACATAATTAATTAATTACTTAAAGTGATAAGCCATCAATTCATAGTTTTGTAAAACCTTCTTCTGAAAAACATTATTCTGAAAGCTAAATGTTGACATATTCATTGAACACTTACAACTTAAAAAATTACATATTATATAGCTTTAAAAATTCTTTGTATATTAATACATAATATTCCATCATGTATTCTGTTTATTTATGTTAATACAATATTTTGTTTAATTGATTTACCATTTTTAGTTAAAAATTAGTGTTAAAACCATTCTGAATGGAACCTTTGTATAAAAAACCTTTTTTAGTAAGCTTTTAAATAATTAAATGCATAAAACCTTGTCAAATATAAAGAATTGATTTGTATAAAATAGTATAGGTACAAAACCACATTTGCAAAATATGTTAAGAAGGAATATGAACAAGCTACCTTTCCTAACTTGGGACCTCTAGTGGTAAAAACAATATTGCACCTGGACTTATAATTTAGCTGCCCTTAACCTTAATAATGGCAGAATAGATATTTTGTCATTTAGTCCAGGGTATTTGTCAGAATTCAAGGACAACTGCCACCAAAGCTCCCTATATTCAACCCTGTCCTCCCAGGGACCCCCTAACATCTTTATTAATTTGTTCGATTATTATGAATTTATATTTGTATTCCATACAGGTTTTACTATGTTTGTAAATTTCTTTTCTAGTAGATATTATGCTCATATATCCTCCTCTGGAGGGCCCTCTCCGTCTTCCTATATAGAAAGAATTGCAAGTTTCACAAACAGCCAGATATATTATGCCCTTGGATTCACAATTGAAATAATCTGGACTGCTTATCCATTTGTTTCTACTCGTTAGAAAAAGACCCTCCTTATGCAAAATGTAACTACATTGTCTACAGTGTCCGCACTTGAATGTACCATTTTTATTTTTGTTTCTGTTTTTCCTGTTTCCACTTTTTGTCTCTAGGATGTTGCCTATACTTCTAGAATTCCTATATATAACTTTCTTAGGAATATTATTAATGCCCTCTATGTCCGTTAAGGCTAAAAATCTATTCCATTCCCTGAAAAATATTTTCCTAATTCCGTTATTTAATCCATTGTATTCTAAAATCAGGGCTTTAGTAAGATCATTTCCATTATTGTATTTCCTATGGTTTAAATCACTACCCCTTCTCTTTCATTCCTTATTTCATTGGTCCCTTTATTACAATATATGGGTAAATCTACCTTCGGGCCCTATCTCAACTTCTTTTCTGATACTTTTGATGAAGGACTCAGGATAACCTCTATCAAGAAACATATTCTCAATTAAATCACACTCGGTTTTGAAGTCAGAATCCAAACTAGTCATTACAAACTGCCCCTTCACTATGTTTTTCTTGCAATGCTTAGGATGGGCACTTTGGTAATGTAAATAGGAATTGCAAAAAGTGTCTTTCCTATGTATTTTAGTTTCAAAACCATTGCCCTCCTTGTACAATTCCAGATCCAGATATACCATTCTATCTTCAGATATCTTTAGTGTTATTAATATATGTTATAAATTCATCTACCTTCTCTATTCCTGCTGTCCATAAAATTATGATATCATCCAAGAACCTTTTATAAAGAATCCATGAGGAACTATATTCTGAATCAATGATGTACTGTTCCTCCCATTTTGCCATAACAAGATTAGCTGCCCCATTGCAACTCCTTTAATTTGTTGAAAAAATTCACCTTTGAAAAATATAGTTATACTTCAGGATTAAATCAGTGAGCCATAAACTAGCTATCTTGTCATTGTGTGACATTTTATCATTTTCAAATACCATCTCTTCAAGCATTACTTTCCTTCTGAATAAGGGATGGAGGAGAATAGATCCACCACATCAATAGTAATAAATATAATATTCTCCTGCCATTTACACTCATTTAGGCATTTTAACAGATCTTAGAATACTTATTTTGTTGGTCCATATAGATTTTAATTTTGAATCAACAAATTTGGCTAATGTTTGTGTCTTGGACCCTTCAAAACTATCGACAGATGCGGGGGTCCTCTTATGTATTTTGGGATTCCAAAAATTGTGGGGATTCTGGGTTTATCAACTTTCAAAAATTTGTAACTTTTATGATCTATTAACTCCTCTTGTAACATATTATAAAGATCCATATCTATCTTATTATAGGAAATATTAATCTCATTAATGGAAATATCTATTTTCATCCCATAAAAGGGAATACATCTTATTATCATAGATAAAATTATCCATAATGGTGATGCCCCCACCCTTATCTGGCTTCATGACTCTTATATCAGGGTTATTTTTCATATCGTATAACAATTCCTTCTCTTTTTTTGTAATATTCTCTTCGTTGTTCCATCTAATATAATCCTTCCTAATAGCCCCCTCCAATACTCTTTCCAGGTTCTTGAGTTGTGGGTGGAGTGGGGGGTTATAGGTACTTTTTCTTCTGAGTCCATCCCTTGGTTCATTATACATTCTAGGAAGGAGGATGTTGAGATTCACTTTTCTCAAAAACAATTTTATATCTAGTATGCTCTTGGTAACATCACCTTTACAAGCAGGAATAAATTTCAAACCTTTAGAAAGTAAAGAAAAATGTCCTTTCTCTATTGTAACTTTACTGAAGTTATATATGGAAAAATTACCATAGGTGAGGCACGATCCATCTACCTTTAATTCTTCACTATTACACACCAGAACAGGAGCAGATTGGGTTGGGAGGGTATCTAATATCTCCCCCTCCCCCTTCTCCCTCCATTCCTCTGAAAATTTGTATACTGTGGGGCCTGTCTATTTAATAACCTTCGGACCTCCTTAATGGGGAAATTCGGAGTCGTATTCCCTATCATACTCCGTATAGTTCCCATCCCTATTATCAGCTGATTCCAGGTTAGGGTCCATATCAAAACTAGCTGTCCTTTCCTGATAGGATTTATAATAACTATTTTGATAATTGGAACCTCTGGGTTTGGGATAACATGTCAAATTTTCATATTCTTTCATGTCCCTCTGCAATTTTTTAATTTTCCTATTAATAATATCATTACATTTCTGATCAATATCAATTCTTATGTCATAATATTTTCTTTTTTCTTCCTGAATTCCAAAAAATAAATCATTATGTATGTACTGGTCTATTATATCTATATCTTTGTGTAGGGCTTCTTGAACTCTACCGTTCTCCTTAATAATTAATTTTAACACTTCCAAACCACACCTGTTAAAAACTTCACATAATTCCTTATAGTACTCAGTACCAAAGGAAACATTATTAGGAAATTTGAAAACACGTAGGCCTTTAGGCACAACATTCCTTGAAATACATTCACTAAGGTATTCGTTTTCAATTTCCAATGATCTAAACTTAAACATTAAACTGTTTAAATGTTCCAATTTATTTCTGTAAGTACCATCTTTGAAGTTCCGTTGCTCATTACGCATATCTTGGGAGCTAAAATTGAAATTAGCTTTCGGTTTTGATTTTAACCAGTCTTTAGTGTTAACTGAATTAAACATGACAGAGTGAACAGTACCTTGTGGAGGTGCATTGCCTCTATTATTGCTTCTTTCCGAATGAATGTCCAAACCACCCTGGTTGTTGCTCTGCAAAATGTTAGGTGTGTTTTCAGGATGAAAAGTTGCTCCTTGTGTTGTTGCCATTGTTTGGAACATTCCCAGGGCTTAGAGGTCTGTTGTGGGCTCCCAAAATAGAAATGCTGAGAGGCGTGAGAATATAACATCATCCGGTCCATCTCGCTGCAACAAATAAATCAATCACCTCCACTAAACTCCGCAAGCCACAGTAACTCAGTAAACTAAAAACGGAAAGCAAGTTCGCAGGACTCAGCTCCTCGGAAGATTAGTTTATTCAAACCACAGATGATGAAACGACAGATGTTAAAACATGAAAACCACCATAAACTCCATGACAATTGAACACACAGTTTTGGACGAATTAAGTTGACTTCATCAGATGACCAGATACATTTCTTAACTTCCCTTATATAATGCCATCCATTAACATAATTAATTAATTACTTAAAGTAATAAGCCATCAATTCATAGTTTTGTAAAACCTTCTTCCGAAAAACATTATTCTGAAAGCTAAATGTTGACATATTCATTGAACACTTACAACTTTAAAAATGACATATTATATAGCTTTAAAAATTCTTTGTATATTAATACATAATATTCCATCATGTATTCTGTTTATTTATGTTAATACAATATTTTGTTTAATTGATTTACCATTTTTAGTTAAAAATTAGTGTTAAAACCATTCTGAATGGAACCTTTGTATAAAAAACCTTTTTTAGTAAGCTTTTAAATAATTAAATGCATAAAACCTTGTCAAATATAAAGAATTGATTTGTGTAAAAAATAGTATAGGGTACAAAAACCACATTTGCAAAATATGTTAAGAAGGAATATGAACAAGCTACCTTTCCTAACTTGGGACCTCTAGTGGTAAAAAACAATATTGCACCTGGACTTATAATTTAGCTGCCCTTAACCTTAATAATGGCAGAATAGATATTTTGTCATTTAGTCCAGGGTATTTGTCAGAATTCAAGGACAACTGCCACCAAAGCTCCCTATATTCAACCCTGTCCTCCCAGGGACCCCCCCTAACATCTTTATTAATTTGTTCGATTATTATGAATTTATATTTGTATTCCATACAGGTTTTACTATGTTTGTAAAGTACGTTGCTTTCTTTTCTAGTAGATATGTCGTTCATATGCTCATATATCCTCCTCTGGAGGGCCCTCTCCGTCTTCCCTATATAGAAAGAATTGCAAGTTTCACAAACAGCCAGATATATTATGCCCTTGGATTCACAATTGAAATAATCTGGACTGCTTATCCATTTGTTTCTACGACCCTCCTTATGCAAAATGTAACTACATTGTCTACAGTGTCCTTGAATGTACCTTTTTATTTTTGTTTCTGTTTTTCCTGTTTCCACTTTTTGTCTCTAGGATGTTGCCTATACTTCTAGAATTCCTATATATAACTTTCTTAGGAATATTATTAATGCCCTCTATGTCCGTTAAGGCTAAAAATCTATTCCATTCCCTGAAAAATATTTTCCTAATTCCGTTATTTAATCCATTGTATTCTAAAATCAGGGCTTTAGTAAGATCATTTCCATTATTGTATTTCCTATGGTTTAAATCACTACCCCCTTCTCTTTCATTCCTTATTTCATTGGTCCCTTTATTACAATATATGGGGGCAAATCTACCTTTTCGTCCTATCTCAACTTCTTTTCTGATACTTTTGATGAAGGACTCAGGATAACCTCTATCAAGAAACATATTCTCAATTAAATCACACTCGGTTTTGAAGTCAGAATCCAAACTAGTCATTCTGCTTCCACGAACAAACTGCCCCTTCACTTTGTATTAACATAAACAAACAGAATACATGATGGAATATTATGTATTAATATACAAAGAATTTTTAAAGCTATATAATATGTCATTTTTAAAGTTGTAAGTGTTCAATGAATATGTCAACATTTAGCTTTCAGAATAATGTTTTTCAGAAGAAGGTTTTACAAAACTATGAATTGATGGCTTATCACTTTAAGTAATTAATTAATTATGTTAATGGATGGCATTATATAAGGGAAGTTAAGAAATGTATCTGGTCATCTGATGAAGTCAACTTAATTCATGGAGTTTATGGTGGTTTTCATGTTTTAACATCTGTCGTTTCATCATCTGTGGTTTGAATAAACTAATCTTCCGAGGAGCTGAGTCCTGCGAACTTGCTTTCCGTTTTTAGTTTACTGAGTTACTGTGGCTTGCGGAGTTTAGTGAAAGTGTGTGAATTAGTCATGTATAATGCATCTTGCAATACTAAAAGCCATTTCTCAAATTTAAGTGTAGCAGAGAGAGAAGCCTTGAGACAACTGCAGATGTCTGACAATATTAGTATTAGACCAGCTGATAAAGGGGGAGCGGTTGTTATTTTCAATAGAACTGACTATACATGTTGGATGAATGAAATGCTTATGGATGCAGATACCTATATTAAGATAAATGAACATGTCATTGACAGAAGCATTTACACTATCACGGATGTACTGTATGAATTGTTAATGTATGGCTTGATACATTTGAGCTTGTATGAGTTTTTCATGGTGAAATGTCCTTTAATACCCACCCTCAATGGTCTGCCAAAAATTCATAAAACATTAACAAAACCCCCTATGCACCCCATAGTCTCAGGTCGAGGCTGGGCCACTGAGCCCCTGTCACAGTATGTAGAAAATATGTTGAACCCTTTGCTTGTGGAAGCTCCATTAGTTTTGAAGGACACACAGCATTGTTTATCAACTTTGATAAAGTAGAAGATATGGATTTATCTGAAGTACTATTAGTCACACTTGATATCAAAACTTTGTTTACTGTGATCTCAAGCACAGAGGGGATAGATTCAGTTAGACTATATATGACACATCATAGCCAGTACAATCACAATACCATAACTTTGATTTGTGCATTGTTAGAACTGATTTTGAGCCATAACATATTCCTTTTTGGCGAAAGCTACTTCTTGCAGAAACAAGGGGTAGCCATGGGCACCCCATGTGCCAACACGTATGCCAACTTGGTATTGGCACAATGGGAGGAAGACTATGTGTTGAATAACAATGTATATAAGGAGAATGTGATATATTATGGCAGATTTGTAGATGACATCCTTCTGTTGTGGAAGGGAAGTGACATACAGTTGAAGAATTTTATCATAAAGTACCACCAGCTATCTCAGATTTGTTATGCAATAGTCTCCAACCAATATAGACTTTCTGTTACATTATATAAGAATGATGCTGGTAGGCTAGATACCAAATCCTTTAAGAAAGCTTGCTGAAAAAACAGTATACTACATAAATCCAGCATGTATCCCACACATATCTTTCCAAGTATAGTGAAAGGACAATCTTTGAGACTCTCACGTTTCCATACCAACAATATGGACATGACCAAGTCATTTGATTCTTTTCTACATGATCTCTCAAATAGTGGTTACCCTGATAGGCTGACAACCAATGTCCATGGAGAGATAAAGATGCATAGGAGTGACAAAGGGGCCCCATATTTTTCAAACATAGGAATCACAATAAATCACATGGCAACACTAAGTTTACCACCAGATATCCTAAGGTGCTTTTCACCTACTCTTGTAACATCTATGAGTTTTGTGACATTATTAGAAAAAATTGGCCCATCTTGTTAGCTGATGATGGAATAAACAAGGTGGTTGGACATGATCCTACTTTTATTTTTAGGAGCAATATGAGTTTGAAAGGGATGTCATGCTATGGTCCCAAGTGCTCAGGGATGGAATCCGCACAGGGAACAGGAACCCTTCCCTGTGGGAAATGCAAAGCATGCACATTTATTGTAAAAGAACAAGTATTTATTCATCCCAATACAAGAAGGGAGTTTGTTCCAAGATTGTCTGCTACCTGTAACAGTAATTTCTTAGTATATCTAGCAACCTGCATACAGTGTCAAGGTTTTTATGTAGGAAAAATAATGTGTAAGCTTAAGAATAGGATCTTGGAACACGCTAGCAATATAAGGAATAATGTACATACCGATGCTTTGGCAGCACATACAGGCAGAACAGGTCATAATGTTTTTCATTTTAAGAGTTCTACAACAGGTCAAACCTGGTATTAGGAGAGGAGATGTGAATAACTTTTCAGAGAATCTGGAGGTTAAATGGATAATAGCACTGCAAGCCCACATAGATCCAGGGCTTAATGCTAGTGTACCTTTAAAGTCAGCACTAATTAAAAGAAGCTGAATCTGATTTGTTATTTTAAAGTAATGTGATTTTAACTTGTATAAATTGTCTGTTTTTAACTATCATTTTATGTGGATCTGAGGAAGTGGTAACCCCGCAAAACTGCTCATCCTTTTGCAATAAATCTGATACACTACAACGTGGAAGAATAACGCTTTATTTATTTTATTGTTCAGCTTTGTTGGTCTGCTCACATTTTGTTTTTATACATTTGGACTTTACTGTGTGTGAGCTACCTTTGGCAAGAGTGTGTGCTTTTTTGTTTTACATCCTTTTCAACTATAACCTGTCCAATTGGATGGACTATTGTAAGTATACCTCCAGTCTAGCCTTTTTAACTCTTGTAGGAAGGGATCAAAACTAGGTGCAAGTACTTCATTTCATGGTGTATGGATAATATTCCATGTTTTGAGAATTTCATTGTGGGATTGTGTGGCTAGGTAGGGCATTGATAAGAATAAGAGCATGAGCCTCTATGCAGGATTTTAGATGTGAGTATAAACTTTGGGTATATGTGGAGGTGTTTGCATTAGGGTCATTATTTGGTAGGGGGCACTTAACCTGTTTCAAGCCATGATGAAGAATGAGGAAAATGACCTTGGAAAACTCTCTAAAGATGGTTGCAGTTGGCCATTGATCTGTACTGGGACAGTGTGGTGAATAAAACAGCAAGATGATCTGATTTGGCCAGTTAAGTTGAGGCAGTGGGTGAGGACCAGACAGAGGCTGTGTACGTGAAGAAAAATTGAGTATGTTAATGTATGTCGTGGTCAGGGTATTATCTGAGTGAGACGTCTGCAGTGATAAAGTCTGGGATATATTGAGTGTATTTATTTGTAGAGGTACATGTGTGCCAATTTTCAGAGGGGGAGTTATTGTCTCCTAGAAAATGGTATTTGGATTGATGAAGAGTGACTCTTGTTTATTAAGATACGTTTCTTACTTTGCAGATGTTGTGGGCAGTGTTTTGTAGTAGTTCTGAATGTAGTATGAGGTCTTGGTTACTGATATTAGGATATGAAGAAGTTTATGGTCATTGTCGTGGCTGATTAGTTTAGAGGTGATGATATTTTGGATAAAAATATAAATGACTCCACCATCAATCTGAAGTAGTTGACTTAATTCATTCTGCACATATGGGTATACGGATCCAATTCGGAATCCGAGCCGGCAAAACTTTTCAAGCATCAGCTCCAAGGTCCTCCCTTACCTATATTACATCACTTCCTCCTATCTAGCCCCAGATCTCGTTTGCCGCTCTATGTGTCAGCATCGTGGTCTCTGAGCTCCTAGCTAGTTGGTAAGATTTTTGGTCTTTGTTGCTAATTGCTGAGTGTGTATACCTTCCCTTTTTCCTCCCTTACATCGCGTTTGGTCGTTGAGTTAATTTTTTAATTATAGTTATTAATTTAAGTGTTTGTGTAGTATTGTGTTATTGGTTCCCGCCTAGGCCTAATCCTTGTTAAGTGTGTGTGTGTGTGGGCCCTAGGGCTTTTCTGTCTTTGGTATGGCTGAACAGCCTAAAGTTCTCTTTAAAAAGTGCACAGAGTGTGGTCATCAGCTTTCTCCAGCCGATGGCCACACACTGTGTGTTCTATGTTTAGGGTGCCTCCTGTGACATTTGTTCGGGTATTAACCCGAGGGCATTGAGGGATCGTTGGGCTAAGCTTGTGGCTAAAGGTCTGCTACCAGCTTCAGCCCTGGAGTCTGCCTCGGTTTCCTCCCCAGCTGGTGACTCTGTGCAGGCAGGGACTCATCCTCCCACTAGGCCTGCTTCCTCGGAGTCATCCCAGAGAGGTAGGGACAAGAGAGAGAGAAGGAGAGGTGCCATAAAGAGAGGGACAGGCCCAGAAAAAGGTCTCCGGACAGGGAGTCCTTCTCCAGCCCCTCTTCTAAGGTACCCAGGTTTCATTCTCCTCTGCTCCGCTCTCCCCGTTTCTCGCCGGAGCCATCGGAGCCGAGGCACTCCCCTCTGATCCGACCCAGACCCGACTCGGTAGCTTCCTCCAGATCGACTCGGAGTGTATCCGAACTTGATATGAACAGGCTTATGAGGAGGTTCATCTAGAACCAGATTCAGATGGGGGTCTTACCAGGGCCCTCTCCCATTGTTGAGGGTTCTTCTTCTACTATGTTCCACCCTATTGCTCCTTCCCCGATCCGACCCGACGCTTCGGGGTTCTCAGGCTAGACCTTCCAATGAATTTCCACATCTGAATCAATCGGACATGCAGAATGTCACTCCAGTGGTGGCTTCAATCAGCGGACATTTTTGCAGGGCACAGCTTTCTAGCCCCTCCGGCTCAAGCCACGGTGACCACGGACGCTTCCCAGCTTGGGTGGGGGGGCACTTCCTGGGAAGAACGGTCCAAGGCACGTGGTCCCCTCCAGAGACCAAGCTACACATCAATGTCCTGGAGATGAGGGCAGTGCTTTTAGCGTTGAGAGCCTTCCACCCTGTCCTACCTCCGGGGACAGTAGCCATTCATTCAGACAACATGTCTGTAGCCTGGTATATAAACAAACAGGGAGGGACCCGATCCTACCCCCTTTGTCGGGAGGCCATGAGGGTTTGGGAGTGGGCCATATCCACCAGCCGGTTTCTCATAGCAATGCATATCCCGGGACGCTCCAACATTCTAGTGGACAGTCTCAGCAGGGCAATCCTTCTGCCTTACAAGTGGTCTCTGAAACATTCAGTGGCGGAGAAGATCTTCCATGTTTGGGGTCAACCTTGCTGTGATCTCTTCACGTCTCCTTCCAATGCGAAGTGCAGCAACTTCTTCGCTCTGATCCCCCCCTCCAGGAGATGTCCCCAGGGACACTGTGGTCCATGCTTGGCCTCCCGGGCTACTGTATGCTTATCCCCTGTTACCTCTTATTCCGAAGTTCCTTCAGAGAGCTTGCCAGCTGCAGTGCAAAGTCATTCTCATAGCACCCTTCTGGCCGCGTCAGGTGTGGTTTCCCTACCTATGGTCTCACCTGTTGGCTCCTCCATGGACTCTAGATCCATGCCCGGATCAGATCTCTCACCCGTCGGGCTTGCCCCTGCCCATCCTGGACAGTCTCAAGCTGACGGCATGACTGCTACAGTTCCTATGATCATCAGGACTCCCGGACTTTCGTCCCCTGTTAAGAATATTCTGGTAGCTTCTCTTAACGCCTCCACTAGGAAACTCTACAATAGCAAGTGGAGACGTGTTTGCGTTTGGGCCTCTCAGCACAATCTGAACCCGTTTACAGCCCCCGTCCCGGTCATACTGGATTTTCTGCCTGATCTTTTTCGATCAGGCGCAAGTGCTTCCACCATCAAGGTTCAGCTGGCTGCCATCTCTAATTTTCATGTGGGTGAAAATAAGGTTGCTCTGGCTTCTGCCAAATTGTGTAAAGCTTTCCTGAAGGGCACTTTTTTATTGCAACCTCCAGTTAAAGAAACAGTGCCCCCCTGGGATCTGACTTTAGTCCCTCAGGCTTTGACCTCTCCTCCTTTCGAGCCAGCCGATTCAGTTCCGATGAAGTTTTTGTCATGGAAGACAGCCTTCTTGGTCACCATCACTTCAGCCAAGAGAGTTTCAGAGTTGCAGGCCTTATCCTCTTGCCCCCCTATTTAGTTTTCCACAAGGATAGGGTTTTGCTGCTTACGAATCCTTCCTTTCTTCCCAAAGTGTCCTAAGCAGCCAATATTAATCAGTCTATAAATTTGCCAGTCTTCCCAAATTTCCAAAATAGAGGTGAACGTAAGCTTCATTTATTGGATGTTCATAGACAGCTTTGTTTTTACCTCCATAGGACTAAACCCTTCCGGAAGTTGGATCAATTGTTTGTCTCTTTTTCTAAACCATTTTTGGGCAAAGCAGTTTCGAAAGTGTCCTTAGCAAGGTGGATCACTCTTTGTATTTCACAGGTTTATAAGGACAAAGGCTTATCTCCTCCTGGTGTATTGAAGACTCATCCCACTAGAGCAATGGCCACTTCTGCAGCTTTCTGGTCAAGAGTTCCGTTAGACGATATATGTGCTGCAGCGACTTGGGCCAGTTCGCACACATTCATCTCTCATTATAAATTGGATCTTATTTCTAGAGGGAGAGCATCCTTTGGCTCTGCGGTGCTCAGAAATATCCTTCCATAGGGGCCTCCCAGGAATACTAGTAGCTGGGGACTCTGTCCCATATGTGCAGAATGAATGAAGTCAACTACTTCAGATAAAGAAGTTATGTTCTTACCATAACGTTCCATCTGAGTAGTAGACTTCATTCTTCTGCACCTTCCCTCCCGCCATCCCCCCTCACTCTTCAGTTTTTTCCCGTTTAGGATTGTGGTTATGTTGCCATTTAGTGTCAGCAAACTCGATCTGGGGCTAGATAGGAGGAAGTGATGTAATATAGGTAAAGGAGGAGCTTGGAGCTCAGAGCTGATGCTTGAAAAGTTTTGCCGGCTCGGATCTGAATCGGATCCGTATACCCATATGTGCAGAAGAATGAAGTCTACTACTCAGATGGAACGTTATGGTAAGAACATAACTTCTTTTTACTGCTATTTCCACTTACTGGCATAAACAAGTGGTAGGCATAGAAGTCCAATAAGGAGGGTGTGCTATCACTACTCTTGAACCAAGTTACAATAACCACACAAATATCCATATTTTTCAGAGTTAAAAAGGACTTATGGGAGTACATTTTCTTATTTAGTCTCTTAGCTTTGTGTAGACCCACACTGAAATTTGCCAGACATAAATTTGCATTTGTTAGTCTAGTAGTTAATGTAGAGAGGTGGGTGGTGAATGCTTGGCCAGAATGTGAAACCCCACGGGAAGTAGGTGCAGGCCATCTTTGCTAAAACAGGCAGGACTGACTTTGATTCCCTCCAGAGTGATGCATGTTGAGCCCTATCAAAGTGAGACCAGTGACTAAACCAGTTTATTTATTTATTCTTTGCTGACCAGGTTAGGCTCATTAGGCTTGTGGAATCTTTTTTTCAGGGGAGACATCAGGTGATCTCCCTACTGACTAGGAGGAAACTTGGTCAGGGCACTGGGGAAATCCATCAACTCTTTTAAATATATGCTGCAGGATCTTTTATATTCAACTGAGCTGCCACCATCTCAGGCAGATGGGGCCGGACCTTTCAACTGTCCCATATTTTGTAGAAAATAACAAATTTTAACTTTAAACAACAGGGTGCTACAGAATTCCAACTGGCCCCTTTAAATTATGCTTTGATCACCCTCTTGCCAGCTGTCAATCGTTGCTTATCATTCACTGGCATTGCCAATGTGATGACATCATTAGAGCCATCACAGTGCTAGTGTAGTAATGCATTTCAGCCCATACTTGGGCACCCGTGCAGATGACTACCAGCCTGAGAGTTTATACGGGGTTGCAGACAACATCAGAAATGCTCAGCGACATGTAAGTTAAACTGCCTCATGCAGTCATTTATGGCAGCTACAGAATAAGTCCAAGAGCAATAAAAATATATTGACCAAATAACTGTGACCTATTTATGTATTCTTTTTTATTTTATATGTTAGCAGTCTAAACCCCATTAAACAACTTGGTTGGGCATATGCTAGAACATAAACAACATGCTTTTAGATGAGCACAGAGTTGGGAATGACTAAAACCTTGAAATTTTAAGATGTTCTATGTAACCAACAAACTTGGTGGTTAATAATTTTGCCCATGGAATGTCACATTCCCTGTATTATCCATAGACAAGCATAGCAGTTCTGTAGAAAACGGGCATTATCATAGAAACTATTCTATTTTGATCCTGAAACTAATAATAAAACTCAGCCTTTTGCATTTAAATACCCTGCATACTAGACAGCATCTATAGAAAGAAAACTGCTGATGTTACTATGTTACATGAATTTGCAGGGGGCTGTCCACTTAGATTATGTCTTTGCTTCAGTTGTGTTAAAGAAAATATCTGTTTGGTTTTAATTCATCTCCATGTAATAATGCCAAACAGAATATTCTTTAAATTTAAATGAATACATCAAGCCACTGTCGGTGGTGCAGCGGTAGCATTTTTGCCTCACAGCAAGAGGTTAACCCATTCAGTTCTCTGCTGGAGTGCTGGGAGTGCCTTCTCTGTGGAGTCTGCATGTCATCCCCGTGGTTGGGTGGGCGTTAAAAAGACATGCGTAAATGGGCATGAACTTCGAGCTGGCACCTCGGCGTTCATAAAAATCAACTGCCAATAATTAGCGGACCGGTGTTCCGCTGTGGCAACCCGTAACCGGGAAAAGCCGAAAGACAAACAACATCAAGCCACTGTCTTTGCATTGTGTTTTGGTAGTTCTGCCCCAGAAGTACATTGACTATTTGCCTGCCAACAATTGCTCATCCCTTTTAGCAAGTCTCCAGATAAATTATTTTGATGCAATTATGTTTTGTAATGTTAAACTTTTTACCCCATCTTGAATCAGAGAAGGGTGTAGCCTAAACTGTGATTATATATGTATGATGACACATGCTTTTAAATTTCTGCTCTCTTGGAGAAGCTTTTACATATGTATTTGTTTTTCTTGCTCTGGCATTGATATGCAGTTTTAAGAGGGGATTTGTTGAGGGTAAGATGTTTATAGGTGTTGTGATTACTATTTTTTGTGATGTGTGTGTGCTTAATGATTTCAGGTACTATAGGGCATTCTTATTGCATTATTATTATTATTATTATTGTTGGCGGGACAGATTTGTGTCCCAGAGACTTCCCCCCATCTGTGGAATCGGTAGATCATGTATTTTGTTACTATGTGGAGCATTTTTATAAATTTCTGTGCATTTTTTTTCATTTTTGTATTGCTTATATAGTATGAGTTGAATAATTCTTTGGATCTATGAGGAAGTATTGATATTTATATTTTAGGTGTTTTTACTGAGAGGAGTCTACTTGCTGGCACTGCTCCTAGTAACTTAGTGTTGTGGGATACGTTTTTGCATCCTGTTTGATTATTCTTTTTTATATTTTGTGCTACTCTTTCTTTTTTTTAATTTTTTTTTTTCTGAGAAGTGTTATCCCACAATCTGACTAGAAGTGGGAGGAATTATGCTATTCAGCGTGAACATTTCTTGCAAATGAGCTGTCCACATTTTTGGCCAGATATGCCTAATTTTCAGAAGTCTTTCTCCAGATTTTTGATGTCTGCAGATTGAGAGGTGTGGATGGAGTCTTGGTTTAACATCTTATCAAAAGGATGGCACACTTAGGCATGCAGGCCCCTTAATGATACACTGCAATGTTGGTAATGGAAAAATAAATCTGGTCATCTGGGTGGGACTTACACTCAGAACTTTCTGGTACCAAAGGAAAGTGTATTACATGTTGTACCACTGACACTGGATTGTTGTTTTATTATTGATTATTATTATTATGTAATTAATTGTTAAAGGTGTTCATCTTTTGATGTTATTGTTGAATCATTCCCTGTAATGGTAGTGGGATACTGTTCAAGCCTAGTTTCTTTCCTGCATTAGGGATATGCTGAGAAACCGTCATAATTACCCTATTCTTGTAGTATTAGGGTGCTGGATCACACCCACATGAACATTGACTATGTCATACCCATAGTTATGGTGAAGAGACTTTAGTGTTGTGGTGATATAGTGGATTCTAGCAACTTAAAGGCAGCTGACTCTTATGTCTTTAGGTTCAGCCTTATGAGAGGTGCATTGGTATGCCAAATTGAGTGACCTATAGCAAGTGCATTAGTGGAGTGAGTGGGCTGCTTTTGTAGCCTGACTGGCTTGGTCATCCTACTCTGGTGACATTTGTCTTTGGTGGTGATGGTGGAAGAAGCTGAAGAAGCTATATGTTATATGGAATATGTGTTAGTATGCTGCTGCGGATTAGCTGTGGTACATGTGTCTAAAATGCCATATCTAGGAGATCTTTCTGGGTTTTAAAGTGACTTTGAGCATCTCAACAAAGAAAGGCTTTGTGCTTGTCTTGCATTGTGCTGGTGTGGTGTTAGTCTAGGTACTGACAGCCTGTTTGCATGACATATTTGCCTCAAGTTGTAATAACTACATATGTTTCACACATGGATTCATTCTTTGTCAGTAGCAATTGGTTGACAGATTCTGAGTCTAGCAGTATGACTGTTTTTAATTCTTATGTGAATGTTACAAGAATGAGGGTGTTAGAGGCAATTCAAAGGATTTCAGAGAAAATAGTCTGAAATGTTTGCAGCAGCTGTAAGAACATTGTTAATAAGTTTACTGTGATAACCTGTAATATGCTTTGTAAATGTGATTTTTTTTGTTTAATCTTTCCTTATTTTGTTATCTTGTTAATTTCATTGTTCTATCTTGGAGCTTATCTCCCCGTGCCTCTACTGAAAATGGAAATGTATCCAGTTAGACTAGCCCGTTCAACAAATGTAAAATAAAATAAGTGCATCCTTAAGAGTCAGAGGCCAAGTCACACAAAAAATCATTTGGTTCAAACCTGTATTGGATTCTGATGATATTCTGTAGAAACATGCTGATTAGTTTGATGGTCTGAGTTGTTTACCAGGTGAATATTGTATTATGATTTCTCTAGAAACAATCTCTTTGATACATACACCTAGAAAAGTACCCAGTGTATTTAAAGGGATACACTAGACAATCTCAACGTACTGAAATCTCGAATTTCAGTACATCGAGACCGAATATTTGAAAGTGCAGTTACTCGAAACTACATTATGCCGAATGCGGAAGTGTCGAATCGGCAAATGTCAAATCCGCCGCTATCGTGGTGTCGCGTTCATTATGTGTGGTTTGTGGATTTATCTGGGATTTCAGGTAAGTGTTGTGTGTCTGAGGATATTGGGTAGGGATTTTAGTGTGTGTGTGTGTGTGTGTGTGTGTGTGTGTGTGTGCGTGCGCGCGCGGTGGTGTTTTTTGTGTGTTAGTGCGACCTCGGAGTTAGAATATATAAGTAGAGCGGTGTGGGTGGAGCAGGGTAGCTTGCCCCCCTGCTTATAGGTAGGTTAGGTGTGTTTCTGTGTGTTGTTATGTTTGTTTAGTTAGGCATGTGTGTGTGATTATGTCCTGGTTTGTGTGTGTGTGTGAATGGTTGCGGTTTTGGTATTAGTGATTGTGGGTTTTCGACTATTCAGTCTCGAAATACTGAAATTCGACATTACAGTACCTGTATTGGATTCTGATGATATTCTGTAGAAACATGCTGATTAGTTTGATGGTCTGAGTTGTTTACCAGGTGAATATTGTATTATGATTTCTCTAGAAACAATCTCTTTGATACATACACCTAGAAAAATACCCAGTGTATTTAAAGGGATACACTAGACAATCTCAACGTACTGAAATCTCGAATTTCAGTACATCGAGACCGAATATTTGAAAGTGCAGTTACTCGAAACTACATTATGCCGAATGCGGAAGTGTCGAATCGGCAAATGTCAAATCCGCCGCTATCGTGGTGTCGCGTTCATTATGTGTGGTTTGTGGATTTATCTGGGATTTCAGGTAAGTGTTGTGTGTCTGAGGATATTGGGTAGGGATTTTAATGTGTGTGTGTGTGTGTGTGTGTGTGTGTGTGTGTGTGTGCGCGCGCAGTGGTGTTTTTTGTGTGTTAGTGCGACCTCGGAGTTAGAATATATAAGTAGAGCGGTGTGGGTGGAGCAGGGTAGCTTGCCCCCCTGCTTATAGGTAGGTTAGGTGTGTTTCTGTGTGTTGTTATGTTTGTTTAGTTAGGCATGTGTGTGTGATTATGTCCTGGTTTGTGTGTGTGTGTGTGTGAATGGTTGCGGTTTTGGTATTAGTGATTGTGGGTTTTCGACTATTCAGTCTCGAAATACTGAAATTCGACATTACAGTACTTCGAGATTGTATAGTGAATCCATTTAAAGGACATATGTATGTTTTTTATCTCTTGGTGTAATATTTAAACATGTTCAACTAAATGAATTGGTGAATCACGTGATGAATGTAGTGAAGGCAGAGAAAATAAGAAAATATGTATTACTCCACAAGACTTTGGTCATTTAAAAAAGAACACCGTCCTCTACAACCTACTAAGGAAGCAGTTTTAGGCAAATTAAATGGTAAATATTTTCTAATCCTGGATGCAAATTGTTAGCATTTCTTTGAACATATATTAATGTTACATTTTGGTATATCTTTAGTACCAGAGATTTTTACAAAAACTGAAGCTAAAATTGACTGTTCAGCTGGTGATATGAGAAATGGTTTGCAAGAGCATGATGTGAGCTTTAGTATGTTACTGGATAGACTGAGGCAGAAAAGTTAAAACTTAATAAAGCAAATTATCAGATCATTATATCTCATCTCAAGTATATTTGTCAGATTCTGATTTCTCATAGTCTAAGACAAGATGATGAAAAAGTTAAAGCTATAGTCAATATGCAAAAATCTCAAGGCAAAAATATGCCTGTATGCAATTCATTTGAATCTTTCAGTATCTTTCAAAACTTTATTCCCAAATTTTAGATGTAACAGTGCTACTAGGAAGCCACTGGAGCACTATGTTAATCATTTTTAGTCTTTAGCACAATATAAGAGTTTGAAACATTGAAAAAGCTTGTTATAAAAGCAAAAGCTACAAGATTGAAGTGTTATTATGCCTTTCAACTAGAGACCCTTTATGCTGATGCCAACTAATAAGGTTAAGAGGCACTTCTGTTAGAAAAAAGCTGATCACTTGCCAGAGCTTCTCCAGAATTTTGACTGAAATACAAACAAGAAATGCTAAGATAAAGAAAATTTGGCAGTTGTTTATGGCTGTCAGAAATTGCATTATTACGTTAATGGCAAAGCTGTTATTATAAAATCTGATCACAAACCACTTCAAAGTATTTTCAAGAAACCTTTTTGTAAAGCTTCATTTAATCTACAAGATTTATATTAAATATGGAAAACATAATTTCAAAGTTCAGTAAAAACAAGGGAAACCAATGCATATAGCTAATAAAGTCAGAGATGATATGCATCAGAGGAAAATCATTTTTTTGAAAGCACACTGGGTTATTTCACATTTACCTATGTCTCCAGATAAATTAGTTGATCTTAAGAAACATACTTGGGAAGATGTGGGGATGCAGCAGCCAACGATAATTATAATGAATCGCTGGCTGAACAAATGTCTTCACTTGATAAAATTATACAGTTTTACTGTGATGAACAGATGTTTGTGCAAAAACTGTTATTTAAAGATGATAACATTGATACTCATAGAGTATGAGTTTTTTCCACTGAGATACACAAATCACATCTAATAGTTAAATGTAAAGATATAATTATGCGACTCAACCATAGCTCTCTTAGCACAAGAAATCTGGACAAAGCCAAAAATAATGGAGGGGCAAAGGCCCAAAAATAGGGACAATTTTTAAATATTACTACTATAAACATAGAAAGTCGTTAGAAAAAAAGGTTATGTTTTAGCATGCATTCTCTGAAAGATATGAAGTCTGAAACTCAAATGACCGTCATTATTTACTGACTTCAATCCTCAATGCTTTGCCAGAAAACCATACATTTTATGAGGAACAGATCAAAAATATAAGCCAAAAATCTGGACAGTTGAGAGGTATGGACTTAACTGTTTTGACCTTTAACTGGTCAGACTAAACTGAAAACATAAATTGTGAAGTCTGTGCTGCCTTCCATAATTAAAATGGTATAGAGGAAATGATTTCACATAAAATATCAAGATTTCCATGCAGCAAGGTAGGTCAACCTATGTTGAACGTCCAGAACTACTACAGTAGAGAGTCAATTATCTGAACTAATTGGGACCTACGGTATTTCGGATAATCAAACCTGTAACTGAACTGGATAAAAAACTTCTTAAAATGTTTTTGATGAACATTAAACAAGAAAAATAAAACAAATTTACTGTAGGTACAACACAGTACAAAAACAGTGCAATATATTATTGTAGTACAAGTAAAAAAACATGTATAAGTGAATACGTATAACATTTACATATTCAGATTTTATAAATTTTCCTACTGAAAACTTTGGAAGGCTGCATTCGGTTAATTGACGTTTCGGATAATCGACATTCAGGTAATCAACTCTCTACTGTACAGTGACAAACTTTATGGCAATTAGCAGCCTTAGAAGTACATTTTTTCAAATACAGCATTAAAGAGATTTTATCAGATTATTGTTTGTAGATTGCTGCATGTTGTAACTTTACTTCCAAATGCTAATTCAGGATTATCATCTGAAGTCCATATTATCCACAAAGTTATATAGGAATAGGGAAAGGACAGGGAAAAGCAGTGCAAATGATTGAGAATTTTAGGGAAAGTGTAACATTTCTCCAGGGTCTGAAAGTTATATTTTGATTCTTGAATACAGTAATTCACCATTACAATTTGTTGACCTTTCACCACTCTAACTTCTTATCGGCAGAAAGATGAAAGCTAATGTATATTACTTTAACTGGATAAGAGAGGCAACACACTTGACTTGCTGAAACACAAATCAACAGAAGCAGATGTACTGTAATGAAATTGTTAAAAATCTTTCCTCTCTTAAAAATAACAAAATAAAATATGGACAGAGTAAAAATAAAAGGACATATGAAGATAAAGGCATGTGAGAAGACATCAGTAATTCAGGTCAGGAGTTATTATACAAGAATTAACTCTGATCTTACTACATACATATAGCTGGCTGGCAAGTATAGCAAGGAGGAAAAACAGGCATCTTTATGAAATGCTTGATTTCCCAAGTAGTGCATCTTTCAGTTCTGCAGAATACCGAGAGCTGTTTAAACAAAAATGACATAAGATATTACAGCTATCTAGACAAGGTGAGAGGTCAGAGGCAAAATTAGAAGTACAAGCATCTGAGATGTCGAGTAAATGAGTGAACACAGGTAAGTACTTACACTTGACAAGTTATTGTCCAAGACACATACATGTCAGTGTTAATTTATCTGCTACTATTGACTGTGATGGTCTCTAGTTTTCATGCTGCTGTTGGCTGATAAATAAGTCTTTGAGATGATTTGACTGTTTGTAATGTGAAAACTGAACTTTTATTTGAATTAGAGACTGGAAAAGAAGTTTATGTGTAAATAATACAGTTGAAATTAAATTCCACTGTATGTATACATAACTTGCTAGTATAGTCAGACATATTACACTATACCTTTTGATATCACAGTGAATAAAACAAATTAGATTTATTTTCATAGCCAAAGAGGAGACTTTAGAATATATTCAGAAATAGTATGTCACATTAAATGAGTGTAATATTAATGGGATGCTTGTCATGTGACCATGAGCTTTCAGTCATTGCATTACAGTAAATGGATGCAGCTTGCTGTCTAAACCACTTCATTTGCAGGTCATACCTGACTGTACTAAACCAAAAGTTATACATATTACAGTGGCCAGCCTCCCATTGCTGTGAATGTGGGCCTAGACCGTTCTCTTTGGTCAAGCAGCTATACATTACCTCTGTAGATTTGAAATGACAAGAATGCATGTTTTTAATTTATGTTTATTTAGTGAGGTGATTCTACAGAGTTAAAGCCCATTTTCAGGAAAGACCCAGGCAGAAAAGTTCCAGTACAGTAGCTCAAAGTGCAATGTAATGGCTAACTATACAATACAGCAGGATATAAATGTGATATAAGTGACAATATGCAGAGCAAACATATACAATGATCAGACCTGTATCTGCAAGCAAAATAACAGTGAATTTTTGGGGTTAGTTCTGCCAGACATGAGCAGATCTGCTGAGTACATAAGGAGGAGGTCTAAAGCTGGAGACAGCTTCCTTCCGTATCTGTCATGAGTCAGTAGAAGAATTCTGAATTCAGTTGATGTGACACTCATTCCATATACATACGTGGTTCTTTATTCAGGTTTCAAAATTATGAGGACTTTGGTTTGTTTGTTCATGCTGGTTTATTTCACATATTGCCTTTTGTAATTGCCAGGTCATAGAATTCGTTTCTGGTCTCTGCAGTCATTTGCTTGCACGAGCTCTGCTGCCTTGAACATTTAAATGTTTGTTAACTGGTTAATAATAATAATAATAATATTAATAATAATAACACCCATTTGTTAACCAAGTAAACCCACTGGATATCCAATCCATTTTCATGGGTGACCCCGGAGCAATGTCTGGTTAAGTGACTTGCTCAAGGTTACACAGTAGGTCTTGCTTATCTTGGTTTACAGTTGAAGATGAACAGGCGGGGTAGTTCGTTTATATGCTTTATTACACAGAAACACATCAGGATAGATAGCAGCAACATAAAATATAAATGAACTGATTAACTGACAGACTACACAGACATACATGCTTACATCTCAACAGTTTACTACAAAATGACAGTCAAGCTCACACGTGCTCAGCACTTTAACACTTGTGCAAGCCCCTAGATAGCTTCTTAAAGGTATAGATGCATATTGATCTACATCTTCCCTCTTAATGAGTTCCCCACAGTACAATGACATTTGAAAAGAAACATGCAGTTGTACAGACAATAAGAAATAAGCACAAAGTTCATGTCCAAGTTGCTGTGTATTTGCAAAATAGTGAAATGCAACCTGAACTAGTGATATAGCAATCAGAACTGTGTTTAGCAACAGGGACAGTCATTGGTGAACAACTTGCTTCGGCAGTTTCAGGATTCTACTCAGGAACAGGGATATTTACTGGAACGTTCTCTGGAACTGGAACGCTGGATAACTCACTCTGAGATGTACACTCTGTATTGAGAGTATGATACTGCAATACAGGGTCAGACACTAGGGCCAAATGTTTCCAATTCCACCTAAATTCTGCTCCTTGTGATTGCATGATGTACGATCTTTGCTCTGGGCATACTCTTTTCATGACACCAATCTGATCAAAACCTTTGGACGTCTGCATCCTCACTACCTCCTCTTCTTGTAATAGATTGAACTGTTGCTGGGCTTGTCAGAATAGGACTTCTGGGATAAGCGTTTCTTCAACAGATGGGCTTTCACTGATCTCTTGTTCTTGACACATGGAACCAATAGAGTACTGCTGATTGGTAGTGTGGTTCTAGTTTGTTGTGACAGAAGTCTCTGTAGAGGTGAACTGAGATGTTTATCATAAGGAACCTTTCCAAGATTCAAGAAAACATCACTATTGTTTCATTTTGACTTCTCTAGTAATTGTTTTGCACTTTGAACTGCATATTCTGCCAAACCATTTAACTGCAGGTACTCAGGACTACTTAAGACATGAGTAAAGTCCCACTCTTTAGCAAATCTTTTGAACTGCTGGCTTGTAAACTGCGTGGCATTGTCAGAAATAACTTCATGCAGGCTACCATATACTGCAAAATGATGCTTCATCTTAGTAATGACAGTACTGGATGCTAGATTGGGAAGTAGTTCAATCTTGAACCAATTGGAAAAAGAGTCTATTAACACCAAGTAATGTTGACCATTCCATTCCAAAATGTCTGTAGCTACTGTCAACCAAGGTAGTTCAGGAATCTGGTTTAGCTGAAGTGGTTCTTTCTGTTGATGTGGCTTAGTCCTATTGCAAACAGAACAAGATGAAAGTACTCTGTCAATGTCCCTTGACATAGAAGGCCAAAATATTAGTCCTCCCACCCTTCCTTTGATAGAATCAGTTTCTGGGTGGCCACGATGCAAAATAGTAATATAGTCTCATTGCAAGGATTTTTGAACAATCACTTTTGGACTTTTCACGATTTTTTTTGACATTGTCAAACAAAATCTCATCTCTGTAACAAAATTAAGGTTGCAGGTCTACTGAAAGCAAAATTGCTTTGACGGCCATCCTTGACTGATAAAGTGGTTGAGCATTTGAAGAACTGGATCTGTGGCTGTATGACTCCTAAGCTCATCAAGATGTGTGGAAGAAAAAATTCTCACTTATATGACTTCAAAATCAAGATGTTCTTCGTGTTTCACTGTTGCAGTCATTACATTTGGGTTATCTGCTTGCAGGTAGCCCTCAGTTGGCCTGATTATCAAAGTCTTGGTTCCTGCATTGCTTGCTGTCTCATCTTCCATGATGTCAGGTAGTCAGGGGTATAAAGCATGCAGCCGATGCCATTACATCAGTCTTTCCTGCCGTACGGTGCCCGAAGCAGAAGCGGTTTGCATGTGCCAGTCGTCAGACTCCTGAAATTTTCATTTTCGAGTTTCAGATGCAAAGTCTTCAACTAAGCTAAGTACCCCGTTGGGGATCCTTTTTCTTGCTCTAAACCAATGTCAGTAAAAGTTAACAATTGTATTTCTTGTGGAAAGCAAATACCTCATAAAGATTTTCATTCGTACTGCATACCTTTCTACCTCATAAAGATTTTCATTCGTACTGCATACCTTGCTTAGGCCCAGACCACGACGCACCTCGCTGTCGGTTTTGTGCCTTATTCAAACCTCGAACTATTCGTCGTTGGTTTATTTTTGCATCTAAATATTTTGGTACTCAGTTCAAGTTATCCAGAAATGGCTTCAGTAAGCCATCCGACTACCGACATTCCATAAAAACGCAAAGATAAAGACAGAGACAGGCCACATAGGTCCAAAGCTGCCGACGACACTTCTCCTAAGCTAGTCACCAGTTCGCAGGTACTCAGTGAGGCGCTTTCTCAGCCTTTGATACCTGCTACTTCAGATTCGCAGGCCTCTACTGAGACCCATTCAGAGTCCGGTATGCCACGAGATGCTTCTTCGACTGTGGAACCTGCTGATGTCTCTACCTTGGATGGGTCTGGAGCCGCTGTGCAGGCACCGGCTTCTGATGGTGTATTCAGACCTACTGACTTGCATATTAAACCTACGCCGTCTTCTTCTTCAAGGCCTAAAACTCGATCCACGCCTAGAAAACCGACGCCCAGACCGCATGGCCAGGCCCCTATGCCTAAAAAACAAATAAGAATGGCTGAAGACCTTATTACTTTAATCAGGGGGAAGCCACCCTTCTCCCTCTAAGAGACCTAGAACTGATTTTCCTTTTGATTCTTCTGATCAGGATTCTGAAATTTCTGTTTTCTCTGATGACCAGGAGTTGCCCTTATCTACCTATGAGGATTCTGATGCAGAGGACTCTATTCCCTCTGCTTCCCCTCCAGAGGATTTCTCTTTTGGTGAAACTTTGCATGCTCTTAGGGCGCATTTCCGCTGAGAAAGCCAGGATTACTCTGACTCTAAAAAGAAGCTTAGGGAATTCTTACTCCTACCTCAACACAGGCCTTTAGCTATCCCTCCTGTACTGGACATTGTAGAAGATGCCTTCTTGGAATCTAGCCTGGCCACTGACACTTTACCTCCGGATCCCAGAAAACCTGACCGGTATTACAGAGTACCTGACTCTCACAAGTTCCTCTTTAGGAATCCTACTGCGGATCCTGAGACCATTTCTCAGGTACCCAAAGGCATTAAGGCTACTACTGCCAAAAACCCTACCCCCTCTGATAGAGATTCCAGGGCCCTGGACAGATGGGGTAAGAAGGTATACACTTCTACAACTTTGGCCATTAGGGCCTTAAACTGCAAGTTTCATATGTTAAAGTATCAGTAGTATATTACTGGATTGCTTAAACAGAAAATTATGTTGATTCCTGACTGTGCTGAAAATAAAGAATTACAGGATTTAATGCATTCTGATGAATAAGTTGGAAAACATACTTTGCAATATGGTTTTGATTCATTAGAGGCATCTTGCAGGGCTGCTGTCACTGGGTCTGTACTTAGAAGGCATGCTTGGCTTAAGGAGCAGTCTTTGCCAAATCATGTTAAAGCTAAATTACTAGATGCTCCCTTAAACCAAGACCACCTGTTTGGCAACAAAGCAGAAGTAGTACTTAAAAGATGGAGGAAAAAGTTAAATCTATGCAAACTATACTAATCTGTGAACCTATGAACCTATGAAATCTATGCAAACTGTTAATGATTTCCTGTAAGTACAGCCTCCCAGATTTAGTAGGCACTGGCCTTCTTAAGAATAGGTCCTCTTCCAGGCCTTCTCAGTCCAAACCCAGAACCAGCAGACCACCCAGGCTTCAGTCTCAAGGTACTCACAGGCCTAAGCAGTGGGGGGTTCCCACTTCCAAAGCTGGGAGTAGTAAGACACCCCCTATGGTAAACTGTCACAATGACTTAACTTTAAATCTTCCAAGCCCTGCTCCAACTGACTGTTCCTTTAGGGGGAAAGATCGCCTGCGTGCAAAAAACTGGGAATTCATTACCCAACACAAATGGGTTTTAAGTATAGTTGCACAAGGATACAGATTCCACTTCCACTCCTTACCAACCCCAAATGGTTGGCCAGACCTACCCCCAAATTAGTGGGCAGAGGCTCAAAAGCAGGTTCTCTCTCTTCTAAGCATCAGGGCTATTCAACCTGTCCCAGAAGAGGAATGTGGGGGCAAGGTTTTTACTCGAGACTTTTCCTGGTACCCAGAAAAGACAATTCCTAGCGTCCTATCCTGGACCTGTCTACCCTAAACACTTTTTTGGTAATCCCAAAATTCAAAATGCTAACTCTTCATCAGCTGCTTCCCATGCTAGGCAAAAAATGCCTGGTTGGCAACACTGGATTTAAAGAAAGCCTACCTGCACATCCCAATAAGGGAATCTTGCAGAAGATACCTATGTTTCAGAGCAGGCTACATGCACTATCAGTTCTCTGCACTGCCCTGCCCTTTGGCTTATCTACTGCACCCAGGGTATTCAAAAAGTGCCTAGCTCCAGTCATTGCATTTTGCAGGCAAAGAAATATTCAAGTATACCCATACCTGGACAATTGTCTAATTCCGGCAGAAAGCCAGGACATACTATTAAATCATCTGGCATTTGTAAAGAAATTACTAACTTCTTTGGGGTACACCATAAATGAAAATAAATCACATATAGTACCCTGCCAACAAATTGTATTCCTGGGAGCAAGCTTGAATACAACTTCCCAGATGGCCTACCTCATGTCAGAGAAACAAGTTAATATGACAGCCTACTTCAAACTACTGGCCACAAAGACTCAGCTATCTGCAAGGAAAATACTGCAAGCCCTGGGGTTCATGGCCTCTTGCAATCTACTAATATCATATGCAAGACTGCATATGAGGAAACTACAATGGTATCTAAAAAGCCTATGGTGTCAACATTCTCAGGACCTAGAATCAATGATTCCTATCATCCCTTGCTTAAAGACAGAGGCCCTTTGGTGGGCAGAGGCCTGCCACCACAAGGGACTGCCATTCACTCTACCCCCTGCCGCCCAAACCCTAACAACAGACGCATCAGACTATGCATGGGGGGCTCACTTGGTAGGGCAGTGCATTCAGGGCAAATGGAACCCGAGTCAAATGCACCTGCATATCAATCAAAAAGAAATGTTAGCTGTTCAGAATGCTCTGACAGCCTTCAAGGACCACATTCTTCCAGGACAATTATTGGCAAAGACGGACAACACCACTGTTATGTGGTACATAAGCAGGGGGGAACCCACTCATACCCTCTCTGCAGACTAGCCATGGCTCTGTGGAACATCATCTTTCATGCGGACAGGGTGTCCCTCAGGACCAGTCCCTCCTTTATGCCCAAGGTGGTATGTAGTGTGGCCCTTAATCATTCCATTCATTTGCCAACCTTCTTTTCTAATCCACAGAACAAAGGGGAATGAATACTGCACTCCTTGGACGTACACAGACAGCTTAGATTTTACTTGGACAGGACTAAGCCTCTCAAGAAATCTGAACAGCTGCTGGTTGCATTTGCTGCAGGAGCAGAGGGGAAGGCCATTTCAAAGCAAACCATTTCTAAGTGGATAGGCCACTGCATCCATTTCTGCTATAAACACCATGGAAAACCTACCCCACAGGAGATAAGACCACATTCCACCAGGGCTGCATCTACCTCTACAGCCTTTCTTGGAGGTGTCCCTACCAGGGACATCCTAGATGCTGCTACCTGGAGTTCTGTACATACCTTCACCAAGCATTACCACTTGCCAATTTTTTTCAAAATCCAGAGCTGGTTTTGCCACTGCAGTCATGCAGGGCCTTATAGCTGGTCCTAATGCTATCTAATTGCCTCTTCCCTTCCTTAGCTTTGGGAATCTACCCAAATGTAATGACTGCAACAGTGAAACACAAAGAACATAGTACAGTTGTGTACACTTACCATAAATGTAGATGTTCGAGTGTATTCACTGGTTATCCTCCCTCCAGCCCCCTGACTTTTATTGACTATACCTCTATTCTTGTTTACTATGCTTAAAGCTTTCTGGTGTATTTGCTTTTTATTGGAGGTGTAGCCTTGTACATAATTGCTTCCCATTATGGGGGTACCTGACATCTGGGGTAAGAAAAGCTGATGTAATGGCGTCGGCTGCATGCTTTATACCCCTGACTACCTGACATCATGGAAGATGAGACAGCAACCAAAGCCGGACCCAAGACTTTGATAATCAGGCAGACCTGCAAGCAGATAACCCAAATGTAATGACTGCAAAAGTGAATACACTCGAACATCTACATTTATGGTAAGTGTACACAACTGTACTTTTCTCATTTTCATGCTGTTCAGTGGAATTTTGGGGCAATCTGATTAAAGTATCAGCAAGATAAAGACATTTGTCTTTTGTGTAGAGAAGATTGAAATTATACTTCTATGATTTGAGCATCATGCGTTGCAATCTGGCAGGAGTTATATGCATAGGCTTTTTCAAAGTAGTGACTAGAGGTTGCTGATCAGTTTCAGTCTGGATAGGTTCTACCATAAATATAATCATGGAGCTCCGAACATGCAAACTCAATTGCCAGTTCTTTTTCTATCTGTGCATACTGCATTTCAGTTTGAGTTAGAGTTCTGGACATATAGGCTACTGGTCTACCCTCTTGAAGAATGACTGCACCAAGACCAAATTTTGAAGCATCACAAGGAAGAGTAACTGGTTTGTGAACATCATAGTATCTGAGAGTTGGTGGACAGCAAATTCTATTTTTCAGGACATCAAATGCGCTTTGGTTGTGTTCTGACCATCAGTGTTATTTCCTTCCTCGTTGGGTAGCCCATTTGAGTTAGAGGGCTCCCTTCGGCCCATTTGAATTAGAGGGCTTTACCTTCCTTTCCCTTTCCTGTGTAGGAGTTAGTCATTTTTGGTTAGAGACTTCTCCTCCTGTTATTGTACTGAATAATTATAGTTTTTGGCTTGTGTGTATGCGCGTGTGTGTGTGTTAACTTTATGTAGTTTAAAAAAAGTTGTTGTTTTTTCCCTTGTGTGCTGTTAGTTAGCATTCTGACATGTTTTTTGTTGACTGCTGTCTAGAATGTCTAAGGATACCAGAGAAGCGAAACCTTCGGGTTTCAAGAAATGTGACAAGTGCAACCAGAAAATGTCTCTTACAGATGGACACACCAGCTGTGTGTATTGTTTGGGTGCTGTCCACATTCAGGAGTCATGTTCCTTCTGCTATGCCTTTAGTTCAAATGTTTTAATGGAAAGAAGGAACAAATTGATAGTCAGGCGTTTGTTGAAGAAACCTTTTGCTGAGGTTCTAGAAGGGAATCAGAGTTCCTCAAAAAACACTCAACAGTTCCAATCTTGCAGATATGAGAAGTCTATGAAAAGGTCATCCTCTACTGCTTCATTATCAGAGCCAACAAAAAAGCAAGCAAAAGGAGTCATCTGCGGACCCAAAGGCTTTCAGGCCTGAAAAATATCCCTCTTTGGCTCCTATTTTAATCTCGGAGCCAGCAGAGTTTCCAGTTTCAGAGCTAGTCCCCAGTTCTGGAACCGGTCTCCCCAGTGCTGTGTTTTCCTGTGATGCAATCAGTGAGGTCCCCGACTTCGTCCTCTCAGTCCTCAAGGAGTTTTTCAGATGATGACATGGAGCAGGTGGTCAAGAAGCTGTTAGTCTTCAGCGCTGGCCAGTATTCTGTTGACCCTGACCCAGAGGGATTCAGAGCTGACCAACATCATTTCCCCTTCGTCAATTTCTTCTCTGACCCACTCCATGGCTTTGGAGCCAGAGTGCTAGGATCTGATTGTAGCAGAACCATCTGTACTGAGACCTGCCCCAGGATCTTTGGGTCCGGCCACTGCTCCAACCTCCTCTGCTCCATCAGGAGTCGAGGGGTCTAGGAGCTGACACTCTCCCATTGGGTCTGAGGAGGAGAGTCGGGCTGGACAGTTGTACGACCCGAGTCTACCTCTCGGGGCTTTGGCACCTACATCAGCCTCAGAGCCCACCATCTTGGTTCAGGAGTTTTTTTCTAGTTTCTTGGAACTGGGAACCTCCTCAGAGCATGGTCAAGGGGCATTCGAAGTGATGCGAGTGCTGTCACCTCAGACTGCTCTGCTCTCTGGTCCAAGTACTCTTCCCCTGAAAGCACCAGTGTCCGCCTTGGTGCCATTACTCCCTTCTAGGCATCGAGACCCGATGCCCCAGGATGCCCCATTGGGTGAAGTGGTTTCTTCTGAAACCTCTCCAGAGTGCCCCTCTGAGGAGGTCCCTCAGAAGAGGTTGTGTAAGAGGAAGCATCTAGACTCCCAGGAGGAGTCCATCACTTCAGACATGGATCTTGATGATTCAGAAGGGTCCCCATGGTCACCCTCTGAGGATGTCTCCTTTGCAGACATCCTAGAAATTCTTAAGCAGAGAGGTGGCTGAAAGCCCATCAACCCTTCTGAGGATGAGTCTGTGTACCTGGGGGCATTTGGGTCTCACCCTTCCACCTCTTGGGTGTCTCCACCTTTCGACCAACTTATGAATGTAGTTAGTCGGAAGGCATGGGGCTCTCCGGACTCAGTAGACCCTGTTCCTAGGAGGCCAAATAAGTTCATCACCGCTCCAGCAGACAAGGAATTTCTCAGTAAAGGTGTTCCAGTAGATGCTATGGTCATGGCAGCAGCCACCAAGAAGTTGTTGTCTGAGACATCCTCATCTGTCCATCCACCGAATAAAGAGTCTTAAATGATGGACAGATATGGAAAGTGTATGTTTTCTTCAGCATCCTTTGCCCTTTGGTCACTGAACTACCTGACCCATTTCACCAGGCTTCAAAGGGATCTCCTAAAGGAGCTAGGAGATGCTCTCCAAGGTTTCTGTAGCTTTGGGGGTTTCGGACAAGGTCTCCTCCCAGCTCTCCACCCTAAACTCCGTGGTTAACTACTCCATGCAACTTATTTCCTGCATGGCTGATGGAGTGAGCAAGGCAGTGGGTACAGGAATTTCCTTAAGGAGACATTCCTGGATGCGCTTATGCGATTTAGCAGAACCCTTCAAGTCTTCCTTTATTAATGCCCCTTTTGATGGCTCGTCTTTGTTTGGGCCAAAAGTTAGAGACCTTGATAAGGTGTGAACAGGAGGGAAAACATCTATCTGCCATTGGAGTCTGTTTCTCCCTGCCTACCAGAACTTATCCTAAAGGTCAGAAGGGGGGAAAATGTGGTTCCACAAGTCCCAAAGAGCTTTCCTGAATGCATGTAGTGATTCTTCCCCCATGGGCAGTGGGAGAAGTAACAATGGAAGATGCCGACCATGTGGCAGAGGGGGTCCACAGAATCAGGGTGACAAGGATTCCTTCCTTGGTAAGTCCTTTCAGTGCTCCTGAGAGGAGGCCCTTCTGTTCATCTCTGGAGGCAGTTGGGGGTTGCTTGTCATTGTACCCAAATGCCTAGCAAGAAATTACAAAAGACAAATGGGTACAAATGATCATATCCAGTGGCTACCACATACCCTTTTCCTTTCCCTGTTTAGAAAAAAAATGAGTCCTAGATGTACCACCCAGTCAAAGGGAACACGCAACTTTAGAGGTACAAAAGTTGCTGGAAAAAGGAGTCATCCAAAATGTCCCCACTGACCAAATTGTATCCGGAACTTGCTCAAGGTTCTTTTTAGTTCCAAAAAAGACAGGGGACTTGAGGCCCATTCTGGATTTCAGCACACTAAACAAGTCCATCAAAAAGTTAAAGTTCTGGATGGTGACACTGCAGTCGATACTCCTCTTTCTGGGGAAAGATGATTGGATGTGCTCTGTAGATCTCCAGGATGCGTAGCAGCACATAAAAATGGACAGGCGATCCAGGAGACATTTACGCTTTTGGTTGGGAGCCAATCGTTACCAGTTTCAAGCTCTTCTCTTTGGTCTCACTACAGCCCCCAGAGTGTTCACTATATACATGGCATTAGTTAGTTACAGCTTACTTGAGGTGTCTAGGATTCTGGATGTTTCCGTATTTAGACGATTGGCTCCTAACCACCACCACCAAGCATCTACTAACAAGAACAAGGGACACCACAATTTATCTTTGCTCTCTGCTAGGCCTCACAATAAACTTCAAAAAATCTGCCTTGTTGCCATCACAGCATATCGTATATATAGGAGCAGACTTAGAAACAAGATACATGTTGGCCAACCCCCCCCCCCCAAGAGGATTCAAACCTTACATCATCTAATCAAGAACCTCTTATCCAAAAAGAAGGTGCAGGCTAAACTTGTTTTGAAAGTTCTGGGTATCATGGCGGCAGCAATAACTTTGGTGTCTTTAGCTCGTCTGCACATGAGGGTTCGTCAATGGTTACTATTTGCCCAGTGGTTCTTGCAGGAACTACCCATGTCTCACAAGGTGATCATAACAGAGTCTTGCAAGAAAGATCTACATTGGTGGCTTCACTCCACTCAAGTGACCTCAGACCAACTGTTCATTTTTCTGCGACCAGTAGCCACAGTGACTATGGACGCTTCCCAGATAGGGTGGAGAGGCATTATCTGGGAAAGACTATCCAAGGTGTATGGAAGGATCACGAGAACCACTTGCATATCAATGCTGTAGAGATGAGATCGGTGCTTTTGGCATTGCAGGCATTCCAGGACTCCATTCTACTAGGGACAATTGCAATTCAGACAGACAGCATGTCAGTGGTGTGGTATATAAACAAACAAGGAGGAAACAAATCCTACTCCCTATGTCAAGAGGCCCAGAGAGTATGGCAATGGGCAGACTCTTCCCAATATTTTCTAATAGCAATGCACATCCCAGGGAAGTCCAACATGATAGTGGACAAACTCAGCAGAGCCAGTCTGATGCCCCATGAGTGGTTCCTAAAACAGGAAGTTGAGGAAGAGATTTTTTGCAAGTGGGGCCAGCCTTGCTGTCACCTCTTTGCCACGTCCATGAATACAAAATGCAGCAGCAACTTTGACCTGATCCCCCCTCTGGTGGAGTCACCAAGGGATGCATTTATACATGATTGGCTCTCGGGTCTCCTCTACACCTTTCCCCCTTTTCCCTTGATACCAAAAGTCCTTCAGAAAGCCAACACATTGAGAAGCAGAGTAATACTCATCACACCATACTGGCCTTTGGTTTTGATTTGGTTCCCCTTTCTATGGCCCTATCTTCAGGAGGAGCCGTGGATTCTGGATCCAGTTCCAGATCTGATCATCAGTTCACACCCTCAAATTGACAGCTTGGCTGCTCCAGTTTCACAAATAGCCAGGCTTCATGATTTTTTCCCCTGCAGTGAAACATATATTGATTTCGTCTCATAAGGCTTCAACCAGAAAATTATATTCTAGCAAATGGAAAAGATTTTCTTATTGGGCTTGCAACAACAATATCGATCCCTTTACTGCCCCTATAATGGCTGTGTTAAACTTTCTGGCTAAGCTTTTTAATGAAGGCACAGCAACAGCTACTATTCGAGTTCAATTAGTTGCTATATCGAACTATCATATTGGGGAAATGGGACAAAAATCATGTCTCACAGACGTTGTAAGGCATTCTTGAAAGGTACTTTCTTACCAAGACCTCCAGCACCATGGGACATAACATTTGTTCTGTCTATGTAGATTCTTCCTCACTTTGAACGGGCATCATCTCATGACGTAAAGTTTTTGTCATGGAAGACAGCCCTATTAGTGGCCATTACATCTACTAGACGAGTGTCTGAACTTCAAGCTTTGTCCATACGTCCCCCTTACATGACCTTTCACAAAGATAGTTTCCTTATGAACCAACCCTCATTCCTACCAAAAGTGTATTCAGAAGCTAATTTAAATTAATCCATTTAATTTACCCATCTTTTTCCCAAACTATGGCAACAAGTCAGACTATAAATTACACCACTTAGATGTATATAGATAGTTACGTTTCTACCTGCAAAGAACAAAAGATTTCAGAAAATCAGACCAGTTATTTGTATTCTTTTCAGACAAAAAGAAAGGAGCCCCAATACCAAAAGTCACACTTTATAAATGGCGTACAGACTGTATAACGTATACATACAGAGCTCAGAACAGAGAACTTCCAGGAAAAGTGAAAGGCCATTCCACAACGGCCATATCTACCTCATATGCCTTTCAGGTGAGGCTACCTATGGATTCCATTTGTGCAGCAGCAGCTACATAGGTAAAGCCTCATACGTTTATCGCTCATTACAGTGTCGATTTTGGGTCTACTGTTCTGAAGAGTTTTTTCCCTTGAGCCACCTGAGAAAGAAGGTGCTAGGGACGCTGTCCCAACCAGCAATGAATGAAGATGAGACAGGACAACATAACATTAAGAAGTTATGTACTCACCATAACGTTCCATGTTTGTTGTCCATCTCACCTTCATTCTTGCGTCCCACCCTCCTTCCCCCACCTTCATTCCTGGAGGATCAAGTGGTTCTTATAAAAACTGGATACTATATGTCTCAGAATCTCTTCTTAGGCTTTTCTTGGGATATAGTTACATGCTTAGATATAATAACTATAGTATCTGCAAACAAGATTTGGGTAATCTTCCCTGAGCATTATGGGATCGGGTATAGTCAGGAGCCAGTGGAAGCTCTTGGGCTTTCGTATAAGGCCGAGTCGGAACCAATTCTCGGTTCTGAACCCAACCAGCAATGAATGAAGGCAGGATGGGCAACAAACATGGAATGATATGGTGAGTACATAACTTCTTATTTTGGGGGGTGGGGGGGTGGGTTACACATTTCTCTAAATATACATTTTAAGCACTCTGGGTCTTCCCTTCACTCAGGCGGTACCACTATATGACTGTTTTCTCCCTATCCTGCAAATACAGCAGGTGCATGCACAAGTGAACACCGTCTTTCTATGACTTCTGAACCAGCTAAATTAAGCAGTATAAATGCCTCTGTCTAGGTTCATAGGTTGGTACAAGCCTAGCCATAACAATTCCCTAGATATTTCTTCCCACAATATTTACTTCCCTGGACCCCTGTCTAGCAGGGTGACTGAGGTGATCCCTAGGGTGAATTTCCTATCTCCCATCCAATCATCAAGGTTACTTTTGAAGAGGACCAAGGAGGCGCTCTGCTTGACATGTATGGACAGCCCATTCTAGAGTATGGGGAGTCTCTGGGTCAGGACTCTATCCCTCCAGCATGTTTTGTTCATTGTGATGACAAGGTTTAGATCCCTGGAGCGTGTGGCTCTGAGGGATTGGGATTTCTTTAAGTAGACCATGTCCAACAGCTCAGGGTTTGACATAGCCTTGTATGTTAAGCAGAGATCACCTCTGAGTAGATGATATGCCACAGCCACAAAGTATAGCTGGAGTTTTTTTATATGGTTAGCATAGGGCATCTGCTTTAGGCCTGTGATTATTTTAGTGAGGTATTTCTGCGTTCTTTCCAGATGTTGCAGATATCTTGTGAGGCACATACCAAATGGGGCGTTGTACTCTATAATGGGTCGAATGAGGGATGAGTACAGCGGGACAATGACCTCCTTTTTTTTGGATGAAAAGCCCTTAGTGATGAGGTGTGCCACATAGGAGGATTTCCTGACTGTTGTGATGTGGTTATCAAAGGTGAGACCACTATCCACCTGTGTCCCTAAGTCTCTTATCACACTTTTGGTGTTTAGTGTACTGCCACCTATGTTGTAATTCATGGGTACATGGTTTTTCCCAAAGGGGATAACTATACATTTCTTGGTATTAAGCTTGAGCCCATGGCTCTGGCACCAAGCATCTGTTTCTGTATTGCCCTTTTGTAGAATATCCACATCATTTGGGGATTCAATAATGGCTCCCAGTTTGCAGTCATCTGCAAACTTTGTTAGCCAGAGTCCCTTAGTGTTGGCCTGTACTTCAGAGAAGTAGATGCCAAATAAGAGCGGTCCCAGGACTGAACCATGAGGTACTCCACTTGTCACTTGTCTGGAGCTGGATTTGGAGTTGGCTACTTTTACAATCTGGATTCTGTCAGTAAGCAGTCGAACTCGAAGCAGTAAGATTCAGCAGTCAAACTTTCAGCTCCCATCTGCATGGGTGTCACTTCTGACTTGAGTCGCATGAAGTTGGCTTTGGAGACGTTTTGTACGGAGGTTTTCTTACTGGGGCAGGGGTGGGATGTGGATGTCAAGGGCGATTTGCTTATGGTCAGACTTGACCAATGAGGGGGTGACCACTGGTGTGGAGCATCTGTCTCCCATGTTGGTAATGACCAGGTCTAGGATATTGGAGCCCCTGGTGGGACAATGGATTAGTTGATCCAGGGAGTTGGAATTTATGAATTCCATGAACTGTTGGGAAAAGGTGTTGGTACCGGAGTAGTTTTCCCAGTTAATGGCAGCATAGTTGAAATCACCCAGTATTAGGGTGTTTGGTTGTATCTTAATATTTTCCAGTATGTTTAGAAAGGTGTAGTGAGAATCTTGGCCATGGTGGGGGATCTATAGCAAGCTGCAGTTTGGATTGCAGTCTTACCTAGTGTTAGTTGCACCTGGAGAATTTCAGATGCATTGTGTTGGGCAACTAGCCAGGTGGTGTGAATATCCTTGGTGAATATGGACACTCCTCCACCTTTAGTGTTTCAGTCTTGGTTTGGTGGCTGAAAGGTGTGGTAGGAGTTGTAGCCTGATATTGCAAGGGTGCTGTCTGGACCCTTGAACCAGGTCTCCATTACTGCACAGATATAGATGTTCTCCATTTTTAGGAGTGCTTCGAGAGAGTGCATTTTGAGGTTTAGACTTCTAGCATTGAGTAGCATTACCTTCAATTTTTGCATGCTTGTATCTGTTACAGTGGTGGTTTTGTCCTTTGAACCTTGCCTAAAAAAGGCACTATAGGGGTGGCAAGAGCTTTAGCCTGTAACCTGAATCCCAGGGGTGACAGGTGCAGACCATCTCTGGCCAAGCATCATGGTCTGTCGATCATGTCATCCCAGGCAGACAGATACTGGATCCCCTTTGAATAACACCAGAAGCTTAGCCAATTGTTGAAGTCAATCATTTTGTCTTTACACTGTGGTATAATTCTGGGTGAAAGCAGGATGCTACTCAGGGCTGGGGTCATACCTGCTTGGGCCACATGATCCAATAGCTCTTTCATGTCTCCTTTCATGTAGTCCAGGGAGGTATGTCTCAAGTCATTCACTCCAACATGGACAATGACAGAGTCGTATTTGTTGTTTGTTGTGGAGTGACTTGAGTGTATGCATTATGTGGTGGATCCTGGCACCCGACAGGCAGCTGACTGTAATTTTCTCCTTGTTCAGCCTGATGAGTGAGACATCAGTGTGCCTGACTATAGAGTCACCTATGACTAAAGTGTTGGGTACGTTGTCTTGCCTTAGGGGCTGTTGTTGGATGGCACACTGGTGGTGTGAGGTATGTGTCACTTTGGTTGTGACTGGTGTTTGTTTGCGTTTCAGCTTTAGAGGTTCTTGTTGCTTGGGCAGGTTAATGTTAAGGGCCTCCGCATATGTGGGTTTAGTGTTGCTATGTGTGGGTGTTGATGGTGTGGGTTTTGAAGGGCTTTGTGTTGCTTGAGGTGTAGTGCAGTTGGTAACTTTCTCCTTTTGACTGTCTAGCACAGTCTTGGCTGGAGAGAGCTTTGCTTCCAGTTTGGCTATGTAAGTGCATTCTCCCAGGTTGTAGTATTGGGTGGTAGGAGGAGAGGGTTGTCTGTGTACATGAGGCAGTTGCTGCATTGCCACAGTATGCCCAGATTCACTAGGTGGGCAGAAGAAATCACCGGAAGCTGACCCTTGGACATGCCTTTTTAGGTGCTTTTTTGTAAAGTACAGGAGCTGTTTTCCCTTACCTTTGCAAGGTACTTTGCAATTATAGGCTGTTTAGTGCCTACAATTAATTTCTCCTTATTAACAAGGAGAGTTGAGTGCTTGTATCAGTTTAAGGCTTCCTAGTGCTTTCCAGCAGGTTCTAGAGCAAGTGCTAGTCACAGGGGGTCAGATTTTAGTGCTCCTACTGAGAAACCAGCTAGTTCTATGGGAAAATTTGAAGAGCAGACTTTTTGGCACCTGGAATAGTTTAACCGTAGTCCCGCAGTGCTGCATGATGTGAAAAATGTGCAAACACATACGTTTTTTAAGCCAGAAAGTTGAAAGGGATAGAAATCAGCCCAGAATGGCTAAAATTACAATTTCAGAGCTGGAAACCACTCCTCTAGTTTTAGACAGGCAGTACAATGCTCACCACTCCCATTGGTAAGCTGTAGGACTTCCCTCTACCACAGCAAGGTCTGGATAGCTCTGAACACAGAAAATAAAGTCCTGAAACCAGCAAAGCCTGGGATCTGGACTATATTAGCTAGGAAAGGCGGGAAACGAACAAACAAGATAGTATTTTTTTTGGTTAAAACAGGCTAAACAATGCAATAATACACTAAATAAACACAGAAAAGGCTAACACACTTGAGTGTATAGCCCTAAACAGTAAATACAATCAAAACTCTACAAAATTAGCAATTTAAAACTTTTTAAGTGAAGCAAGGCAAGTGCACAACTGAAAAATGATTTAAGAGGCAGTAATACAGTAGGATAAGTAACTAGTCTACATATACAGAAAAGTCTCTATATACAGAAAAGAAGCTAAAGCACACTAAAACAATTCAGATGCAGTGCAACCTAGAGCACTTGAGTTCTAACAGTATTAAGGCAAATACAGTTTTAATAAATGCACTAAAATATACTCTATATTTCCAAAATGTTTGATAAGCACAGTCAGAACACAAGGATATTCAAGACAATTATTTTTTAAGAAAGGGAGAAAGGAGGAACAGAAGGAAAGAAACTAAGTGGGTTGGCCTTTTCAGATGTTCTCTCTGTATTAGGTAGAATGAGCTAATGACACTAGACTGGAAGGAGTGTCCAAGATCAAATTTGAGTAAGGGCGGGCAACTGCAAGGTCAGTAGGTATAAAGACAAAATGCCAATAGGGAGAGAGGGTGGGAGAAAACACTACAGAAATGTTAATCAGAAGTGAGCCAATAGCTATGAAATACAGTACAAGTATGCAGCATACAATAAAATTGCTATAAATATCTAAAATAAGCAATAACTACTACAAATAAGCAAACAGGCTACTTATTGCTATATATCACAGATCAGCTGCTCCTCCTCAGATAGCTCTGTGTGTACGGTTATCTTTGTCAGAAAATGCAGCCTGTATGAAAATATCATACTCTTGCTCAAACACTCTTCAATTTTCTGCAATATTATTATTAAAGACAAGAAGACCTGGTTTTCAAAATCCTTCAGCCATGCCAACAAAGTATGCCCAAACACACTGAAAATATGGCCTTTGTAATTATGTACTAACATGCACAAACAGCCAGTACTAGTAATAACTTTCAAATGCACAATAAACTCTTCAAAATACTGTACTTTTGTGAAATATGCTTTGAAATTGCTGTATTTTGTGAAATAACTGTACTGTAATACTGCACAAACTTGCAAACACTTTGTATACTTCAGATATCTTGAATAGCTTTAATTAATGTGAAAAAGTAGCTCATAGCGAAAAAAAATGTGGTCATTTTCCTTATTTTATACGTTTTATGTGATTCGGACTTTATTTCAAATATTTTCTTTAGTTATTGAAATATTTTTTTTCAATGTCACAGTTTTGGACCTTTTGTTTACTTAGAAATAGAGCATTCTGAGTACTTCATTTTATATTTTGCGAATGAGAAATCATTTAAGTAAACTCTGATACCTGAAATACATTTCTGACCTTTTTTTTGCGAGTTATACATGCAGTAGGGATGATCCATTCCTCCACCATTAACTGAGTGCCTTCTGGTATTGAGTTGGATTTCTGGATCCCATTTTGACATCATGTCACTCGTCTTGGTTTACAATTGAAGATGAAGCGGCGGAGGTAGTTCGTTTATATGGTTTATTACATAGAAACACGTAAGGATGGATAGCAGCAGTATAAAATATAAATGAACTGATTAACTGACAGACTACACAGACATACATGCTTACATCCCAACAGCTTACTAGAAAATGGCAGTCAGGCTTGCACATACTCCGTATTTATACACTTGTGCAAGCCCCTAGAAGGCTTCTTAAAGGTATATATACATATTGATCTACAGTAGGTAAATGAGGGCTGAAAGAATCGCATCCTGTACATACATACATACAAATATTTCAAGAACTGGCATTAATGCCCTTCTAGCTTGCCAGTATACAAAACACTTGTTCCCATAATAAGTGTCCAGGCTGTTCTTAAAAATATCTGAACTAGTATTTGCTTTAATGTAATTTGGTAGTCTGTTCCATGCATCAGCCGCTGTCTCGGGGAACCAGTTAGCACACTTCTCATTCCTATAGAATCTTCTACATAGGTTGTCTGATGATTACTTTTTGATAACCCCAAACATTCCTAGAGATAGTGGTCTCTAAATGCCTTAGATACATGAATAAGATTTCCTCTTAGATATCTGTCTTTCATAATAACTTAAATTTTCACATCCATGGATGCTGTAATATTTCCACTGTACTCTTTCCAATTTACTCATGCTTGTTTTCTTATAAGGTTTCAATATTGTTATTCCATACTCAAGTTTGGATCTAATATAATTAAACAATGACGTCATCATTTCTGATTTCCTAGACTTTAGAAATATTTTTATACAGCATATAGTTCTATAACTAGTTTCAGTCTTATATTAGCTATAATGAAGCAAATTGCTATCAACTAACCTATTCATCCTTGTGCAGGCCAGAAGGTATAGGATAAACATGGTTGGTAGACAAAATATGTACTCTGCCTTTGTAACTTTTGTTGTTAATCAGGAAATTCTGTTGAAAATGCTTAACTGTACAACAGTAATTCTTCCTATTTGCAGAACTCAGGAGTTGAATGCCAGTCACTGTTTTGCTGAAGCATCTGTATTTTTTATGTAGTGTGTACTACAGAGTTTGATGATGTGTGTGCTGCTTCCTATAGAGGATTATAATCGGATCTCTAGTCATAACTGTCTTATTGTGTTTTTAGATCTGTTTGCCAAGAAATTAATCTTAAGAGCAAAGCTAGACAGGTGAATCTTGGCATCCATGTCAAGAGAACATAATATGTTATCATCAGACACCTATTTATACTTCCCTTTGTGCATGGAGCTGTATCTGCTTTATGTCTTGCCAGTTACAGGGTGAAATAAGGTGTAGAAGACTGAAGTGGTTTAGTGGCTTTCAAAGCGTCTGATGGCCAGTGAAGTACTAGGTGGTAACATAGTGCTTTTCTATTGAAGTAATTGCTTTAAAAACTGTTACTTTTCATTTTGCCACACTTTCTGTTGTAAGTGTGACAAAATGAAGTTCTACCAACTTTTAAAAGCTGTTTTCTTTCCTTCTGTTGCTGTTCTTCCTGGATGGCAATGTTAGCTGTTAGTCCCTAATATGAGGACCAGTCTTAGAATTGTTTAGGTGTGCTTAATACGTTTTGGACAGTAGAGATTCCTACTAGGAGCACCACATCTTCCATTCAAAAGAAGGAATCCTAAGCAATGTTGTAATCAGGTCTTATTCAAAGATCTGCTTAACAAGTTTATCTTTTTCCAACATAGGAGTATAATCACTGTGCTCTGCGCATTACATTTTATTACATGTTGTTGCCGTGAGGCCTGGTTTGTGGCTGAAAGTGGTATGACCAGTAACATCTCCTTAGCCAGTCAGTCAGCTGATCAATCAGTCAGTAAATAAGTGGCTTTCAAGTAACGACTGTAAATTTTTTTACAGTGAGTGCTTGACTTGAGAGAAGATCTAAGTAGCAGCTTGAAAGTTCTGACATGGGAGTCAGTACTGTCACCTTTGTCTTGAAGGCATACAGACATATAGCCAAATGACAGGAAGCAGACAGTTGGTTGAAGATTTGGAATATTGAACATTTGGAATGCCGACACAATTGGTCAAAGAGGCATTTGATCAAAGAGTGCCAGCATTACTTAGTGCAAGATTGCAATACGGTGGGGATTGGGGAATTTCTCCCTTTTCCCACTGTATTATGATCTCAGAGTTGGTATATATAATTAGCAGAGGTGTGTGTTGGAGTTATAGCCTCACACTTGGGGGTGCAGCGGGGCTTGCACCCTCCCACAAAAAACATGCTTTCACTTTGTTTTGTTTAATTTTCGATCTGCTGATGTTTGAAAAATTTCCATTTAAAAATGTGGTTTTTGGTTTAGTGTTTCAATTTTTGGAGACATTAGGATGCTAAAGCAGAAACTTCACTGAGGGGTGCAGTGGTCAGGGAACAAAGCTGCAGCAGGAGTGGGGTGAAGAGTGCAGCTTCCCTGGGTACAAGCTGTGGGGAATGAGAACAGTACTGTAGCTGGTTAGGTGCTCATTTGTTAATGTAAATTTTGGCTGCTTAAATAAGAGGTAGGTAGATTTTGTTTGTGTACTGTTATGAACACAACAACTGTTATGAACACAACAACAACTGTTATGAACTGCAGCCTGGATCTGTAGCTTGACACAGTTTGAAAAAGAGCTGTTTTTGTTTCCAAAATATTTTTTTTTTATTTCCTCAAACTTTTAATAACATTAACTCATGCACTGCAGATGTTCCATTTTAAATGTAATGTCCATAGCTCCGGTTAAAAATTTTAATGCATACAAAACATCTGCCCGCCCTTGCATTTTTTTTCTTTTTTGCAACTCTGCTTTAAGTTTATTTCACAGGTTTACTGATACGTCCACTACATTCCACACATATGTTAAACTTTATCAAAACACTCTGATGGGCACCTATTTTGCTGTTTATCTATTGTAATCCATATATCACTAAAACGGGCATGGATGCCCAGCATCAGAGTTTACATTGAGCTTCTCAGCAGCTTAACTTGCTTCATGCATGCATATATTCTCTGTATGTATTTCTGTCTGTTTCCAGCACACTGCATGGCTCTATTTTCTTCTCATTTCAGTTTTTAGATATTTACATTATGCATAAAATTCACCAGTGTGATAGCATTCCTCATATAATCAAAAGAGAAAAATAAGAAGTGGAGAGAGAGAGAGAGAGAGAGATATGCTATAAAACATCCCATCAAACTCTTATCTGTGTGTATGGTAACATATATATGTGAGATTCTGGTTCAGTTTCTAGTAAAGGGAGGAAGTATGTGATGTCATTCTGTAACCCAACACTGAAATGATGTTTTGTACTAGATGAGACAGTACTCTCAGAGCAGTCTGTTTTTGAAACCTGACAAAGAAGGATGGTTCACTCACCTACTTCATCTTGTCTTGCTTTAGTAAGTAACCAAGAAATAGTAATTCTTTAGCTTAGTCAGGAAAATATAGTGAGATTAGTTTACTGTTTTTCTATATCTGTGTGAATCTATTCATCTGTGTTATTTTATTATTTCCTGTGATTGAAACTCTGGTGTTTATTGTGAATAGATGTTTAGTATTTTCATGTTCTTTTATTACTTATTAAATAGCCTCACAGCAAGAGGTTCCCCAGTTCAATCCTCGGATGGGGTGCCTTCTGTGTGGAGTCTGCATGTCCTCCTTGTGGTCATGTGGGTTTCCTCCAGGTGCTCCAGTTTCCTCCCACATCCCAAAGACATGCTGTATGTGGATTGGACACTCTAAATTGGCCCTAGGCGTGACTGCGTGCATGTGTGTGCCTTCTGTGGAAGGTTGGGCGCCGAGCTGGCAACTTGACACCGTAAAACTCCACTGCCAGTCATGAGCAGACAAGGTGATCCGCTGTGGTGACCCCTAACCAGGAAAAGCTGAAAAAAGAAGATGATTTTGTGCATGACCCTGCCAAATGTTGAGGTGAAATCTATATAAATTACATCGCAGCACAATTTTTCATTTATAGCTGCTGTTATATTTTTATGGAACATCATGCTACAGGTTGTAATAGATCTATTTTTGTCATATGCATGTTGGTATATGGTTTCAAGTCCCAGTCTTTCCAATTCTGACAATAACATATCCAATATTACCTTGTCAGTTATTTTTCCACAACATGAAATTAGACTTAAGGGTCTAGATCACTTTGGGTTTGTCCTACTCCTCTTTTCTTTAAAGACAGGTTTAATAAGCGCACGTCTCCAGTCTTGAGGACTCTCCTCATATTCATATGAACTAGCATATAGTAGGTATAATGGTATAAGTTTTACTGAGGTATTCTCATGTCATTATTACTAATTTCATCTCACATTGCTTTGTCTGGATCCAGTTTGCATAGTTCTTTTTCAGTATAATCTATTTTGATTCCAGTATCTGAGGTTATCTTGATATCACTCGAACAACATATCATGGGTTCCTATTGAATTGTCGACAGCTTAGGTTGTCAAATGCTTAATCATCGACACCCAAGTGTTGAACGCTTACAGTAACAAATGGCCGCATCATCGAATTCTTTCCTCGGGAAACAATTTGCGTGGCCATTATCGGGGATTTACCCTTTCCCCAATGTAGAGCGATCTTGGAGTTGGTATATTTAGTTAGGTGGGGGGTGCAGCCCCCCATTATGTTTGGGTGTGTTTGTTTATTTTATTTACAGACAGCCACCCGAATTATTTCCCGAGGAAAGAATTTGATGATGTGGCCATTCGCTATTGTTAGTTTTCGACGCTTAGGTGTTGATGTTTTAAGATTCGACAACCCAGGTTGTCGATGTTATGATATAGATGCCTGATTATCCCCTTTGTGGAGGCAGACTGTTGTACATAACATTTTGTAGTGTTGTCTCTCACCTTAATCAGATATCTTGTTCTAATGAAAATATATCCCCAACGTTGTATGCCGAGATCCTGATGTTAAACTTATGTTTTTACTTTTTGCACTCAGTTTTTCTCTCAAAACTTTCAACATTCCTTCTGCAGTTTTCCACTGAACGCATCATTCCAATTAGTTTTACATATTAACCTTTATAACACCATGATCACTGCACATCAGTGGTGGTAAAACTTGATATGAAGTAGCAGTAATTTCTTTAGGAACACAATGTCTAGTATGTTCCTTCCCCTGGTAGTTTTTTTTTTTAATCTGAAGCAATTGCTGTTCATGAGCATATGTTGTGAATAATTTCCTTACAAATTTTGTTGAATCAATATTATTCCTGTCTGTTTCTGGTAAATTTAAGTCCTCAGCCACTATTCTTTTTCTCGCATGTGTTTCATGCAAGAAATATATGAATCTCTCTAGGTCATCAGAACTTGATTCTGGTAGTCAATGCATTCCAACAATTGTTATAAGTTTCAGGCTTGTCTTTATTGTAACAGTTACACAAATGTCGGTTACAGTAAAAACATTTATATCCTGACAGAACTGGTTTCTAGTCAGTTTTATTTAACCACATTTCACAAACACTAGCAACATCAATTTTGTGGGAATGAAACAGATTTTCCAATAATAAAACTTTATTATTAATGCTCTTAACATTAACAACCATCAGAGATGCATCAAACATTCCTATCTGTGAACTATTACATTTTTGCCCTGGCAAAAATCCTGCCTTGTGTTTGTCAAATGTTGTAAATATCTGCTTTAAAAATGATTTTCTCTGATCTTGACAAAAGCACGCCATCTAGTTTGAACACGTGTGCCCAAAATTAGCCTCGAATGCTCTGCACATTTCCATTATTTCATGCATGTCTTTACCCAAAAATATTTTTATTCATGGTGACATGACTCTCCTTTCTATATGTGATTTGTGAGAAACACATCAATTGTAAGCTATACTATATAAGAGGGCTGTAAGTTCCCTAATAACAGTCAGAGAGTTGTTGAGATGAGATCATTTGTACTGACATGAATAAAAACAGAGCCAAACTTCCTTACATTAAGGTGTTCTATGGCTTGTCAAATATTCTCTATTTTTGCTTCTAGCAAGCATAACACAATTTGATGTTCATTATCTTCTCTGCAAATGTAAGTATCAGTTCCTCTAATTGAATTTCTAATTAAAAGAATATCTTTTCTGACCAGATCTGAAGAATTAGAATCTTCAACTTCTAATTCCTCTGTCTCAATTGTTACAAAGGAATGATCTTCATCACAATTAGTCATATTTATCACACTGTTTTCATTGCATATTACATTTTCAAAAATACAATTCTCATCCAGCTAGCTTTGTACATCCACAGATTGGGCCATGTTGTCAACATCTGTCTTTCTCTCTTTTTTTTTTTATATACAGTAATTTTCTTCAGTCCTTCCATGTTCAATTTTGATTTCTTCCTTTTTACTTTCTCTTTTGGAAACTTGTTGCCTTTTTCTGTAGCCTAAAGGTTTTCTAATAGAAAAATGTTATTTCCTGTAATCTGTGTGTTACATAACAACACAGTGTCCTTTTTAGTATGTATTATCTTTACTTTACAGACATCAGTTTATTTTCTTCCTTGTTATTGGTTGTGAACTTCTTCCTTTCTTTATTTTTTATTTCCTTCAAACACACTGAAACCTCAGATTGCTGAATACTTGTATCCAGAATTTGAAAGTTGTCAGGGGCATCATCTTGTTTCATAGGGGTTGAGCAATTTTTTACAGACAGTAAACACATTCTTTCCTAAATGAGTTCTATTTCTCTTTGTCTAACATTATTTATCTCACTGGTCCAGTCAATATATATAACAACAGTTCTCCAAGCAATTGTCATCAGTAAGTCTATATTTACTACTAATAATGGTAAGCAAACCATCCAACATTTGACATGAGGACCACAGATCACCAATGCTATCAGGTGTTAACATTAAATATACATAGCATTTATTACACTGTACAAGATATTTGTACTTTAACAAATCACTAATGGCATACTTATTTAAGGAATCCATGTTCAGCTTCAAATAAATGCATCTTACCCTCATGCCTAGAAAGTAAATTTCTGTTGTCACTCCCACCAGTCTTTTTATTATATCCTTTCCAGTCTTTTTTAGTTCTCATTTGTAAATATTTAAGGCCAGTCAGTTTTAGAAAATGTAATTCCACTGTCCCCTTTTGCCATCTCACCTCACCAGCAGATATCAACCATTACTGGAGGCATCGTTTGTAATCTCATTGAGGTATAGAAGAATTTGTGCAAACACTTCTGTCTAATAGTTCACATTTTTTTGTTTTAAATGCTGTACCTGGCATCAAAGTTAGTTGTTGCCATTTTATCCCCCCACTAACTTCTCTCTAAGATCCACATTTTTCTTCCAGTCTGAACACTTCATTTACTAATTCACACTTTTCCTCTTGACTTCATTTACTAATTCATACTTTTCCTCTTGACTTCATTTACTAATTCACACTTTTCCTCTTGACTTCATTTACTAATTCATACTTTTCCTCTTGACTTCATTTACTAATTCACACTTTTCCTCTTGCAGTAGTCTATGCAGCCTGGCTAGTATTCCTGTCTCCAGCACTCTTCCATTGCATAGTTCCATTATCTAATGAGCAGTCCCTGGCACTCATAGTTTTTCTTCAGATCCCTTTTAATTCTGATAATTTGAGTTATAGAGCATGATAATACACAAAAAGTCCCCTTGGGATCTTGAACTTCTCTCATGTCTCTTCCCACCCTAACATTGTATGCACAATAAGGATTTGATCCCAGTACCATACTCTTGTATCCCTCCATATGTCAGTTAAGCCCCTTATGGGTAGTAATTATTGTCACCAGTCCTTCAGTCTCTCTGTCTGAAACACTTTATTGAGCTCTCCACTCACAGTATTCACTAGGAATATAACTAGTGTCTCCGCCTTTCTCCAGTAGGTTTAGTTGTCCTAACATTGTAAGTTTTCCTTTAGCATGTCCTTCCATCTTGTCAAATAAGTAGAAAATAAATTTGAATCACTGTACTATGCAGATAATATCTGGGACCTCTAAACTCTCCACCTGTTTTGACATCAGCAGTCTTTCACCCTTCTTTCTTGGTGGTCCTCCCATTCAAATACAGTCTTTCATCCAGTTCTTAATTTTCCCAAATTCTGTAGTATCAGGCATGGCCCAGAAATACAAAACATGGGGAATAACATTTCTATGTAAGATATTTATCCTTTGATCTATTTCAGGACGTAAATAGTTCCCACTTTTCTAGATTAGTATGAATTTTGTCAAACATTCTCTCATACGTTTCCTGTTTTGCACTTCATAATAAAGTTGTAGCCAAATCTCTAAGTACTTAACCACTTTGTCCTTCCACATCCATAGGTATTCTATCAATCTCTTTTCATTCAACACATTTATCTCAATTGCCCTAGTCTTTACCTTAATGTGTACCCTGAAATCCTTCTGAGTTCTCCCCAATATGGTAAACAACCTATCAATCCCTCTAAATCTTATGGGTTTGAGAGTGTCCCTATAGTATCATCAGTGTAATGTGCTAAGTTGAGATCCATTCCACCCCACCTATATCCTAATAAAGCGGACTGTTTTATACCTACAGCTGAATATTCTACATAAATGTGGAACGCATGATAAACTCATCTTTTATGCCAAAATTGCTACTGGATCCAGTGTAAATCAGTCTAGTAACCTACCAGTTTTCATAAATATTGTTAATGGGGTGAATATTTTCTCCACTGTATATATGTCTACTTCAGATTTTATATGGATAGAAGTAACTTTTTGTTTAAGCTGACCAGTTATTTGAATCCCTTATCAAGTCTAAATTTGGTAGGAAAGTTTGTAATCATATTCTTCCCTGCTGGTTAACTCATTAGATTGAATTTTACATATTAAAAACAGAGGTAACTTCCAGCTACATCTCCAAGATTTCACTCTTCTCTTCTAGTGCTATGGCTACTTGTATTGTGAGTTTCCATGTCACTGTTGCCGCATCCATGTCTTTCCACACCCTTGTTTTTCCGGAGCATTTTTGTGAGACACTATGAGCTGGTTATTATTTCTGGGCTAAGGTCTTTTGGGGGAAATTGTGATCGGTAGAATGTTCTCATGATGCTGGCCTCTGACTTTCTAGCCATTCTGTTCTAGAAGTTGCTGGTACTTCAGATATGAAAATTATGTACTTACCTTAGTGATAAGTATGTAAGAAGATCCATTTTTGGTAAACTATTATATATTTTTCTTAGTTATGTTTCTGCCCTCAACAGGGTTTAATCATGTTCTGCATCTTGCAGAAGCAGAAAGAGTGAGCTGAGCCCCTCTTTGATACAGTTTACCATCCACTGCACTGTATCAAGATGAACAACAGTGTTTGACTGTGATGTAAATTACATTTTTGTCAGAGGAGAATTAATATAAGCTTGAACTGAATTTATTTTAGTGTCATTGTTAGTATAAATATAGATATGATGTAATTTTCATTCATTCCCAAAGAATGGGCTCTGATCCAATCCTCGGATCCAACTCGGCTCCATTACTCTAGATTCTAGGATCCAATTCTAGATCTCCTCCCTTTACCCACAATGCCCTGATCACTGAATTATCTCAGATCTCTTTTGCTGCTCTATGGTTCGGTCAAGATTGCAATCTCTCAAGCTTGTTTTGGGTGTAGTGAGTTTAAAAACTTTATATTTTTCTCATTAAATTTTCTTCCTTTGCAATTATATACTAGTATCTTCCTTACCCTCTATCTAATCTAGTTCACTTGCCAAATTTAAAATTTTTTGGTAATCTTCATTAACATTGTTGATAATTTTTCTTCCTTTTCTTTACCTCGCTTCTAGGTATTTAGTTATACCATTGCTGGTATAAGCCTTTTCTTTGTTAGCTAAATTGTATATAAAAAAAAATATATATATTTTTGTTTAATTGTTTGGCTTTCTGCCGTGTGGTTTTCTCTTCAAGTATGGACTGGCTTTAAAAAGTGCACTTCCTGTGGGCATAAGATACCCAGCTCAGATGCCTACATGGAGTGCATCTGTTGTTTAGGCCCTGCACACCTGGATCTTTCTTGCAGCATTTGTGCTGAATTCAACAGTAGGGCTATTAGTGATAGAAGCAACAAGCTGGTTCTCAAGGGCCTTATTCCTGCTTCTGCTCCTTCTGGTGCATCAACATTAAGGGCTCAGCCCCCCTCTCATAAGTCTAAGGAGCCGATGGAGCACAGAAAATACTCCCCAGCAAGGTCTCCCAAGTCTGCTTTGGCTTCAGAACTGCCTATCAATATTTCTAAATGCTCAAATCCAAAGTCCTCAGATTCAATGCTTATAGCTTTGAAATCTCCTCAGCTCCAAAGCCCACATATTCTTCTTGGAGCCAAGACCCTGAGACTGAGGTCTTCCTTTCTTCAGGAGACTTCCAAGAAATCTTCTAGAACTCCTTCCACTTCCTCTTCTGTCAGGTCTTCCTGAAGAATTTCTGAAGCAGAGGTGGATAGGATGGTGAGAAAATTTCTTAGAACACAGATCCAGATGAGGGTATTGTCATATCCCTCTCCCATCAGATCCGTGAGCCTCAAACCATACTCTCATGCTGTCATCACTCCTCCTCCAATCTGACCTTCTGCTTCAGAGCTCTCGGATCTGAGATCTCCAAGAGTTGAACGGTCAGATCCAAAGTTATCTCTTTCTTTTACTCTGACTCTTTCCCTAATCTTTTTGGCTCTGACCCTCCTGGAGTAGGATGTGCTTGGAACTGAGGTGTCAGTGTGGATCCAAGGAAATGACTTTGACTCCAAAGCTTTTGGAGCCATCTCTTCTCCTTGGGACCTTGGCACTGGACAGCTTGGCTCTGGCTCCTCCCTCAGAATGGAGGGTCAGGGCAGGCCCTGGATTGTCTGATTCGAAGGTTTCAGCTCTGGTTGGATTGTCCTTTATTTCTGGTGGTACCTCTGCCTTCAAGGTGGTGGAGAGGGTCTTCTCTCATCCAATAACAGTTTCTACTCTTACATCTTTGGATCCAGTTCCTGACCCTCCCCCCTTTGGATACTCTGGCTGAGTCTACTTATCCTATCCCCCAGGGACAGCAAGCCCGCATGAGCTTTTAGGCAGTTCCAGTTAGGGAACTCCTCACCTCTTCGGATACCTATCCAGAGCATCCCACTAAAGAGGTCCCCTGAAAGAGGTCATGCAAAAGGAGGCACTTGGATTCCCCAGAGGAATCCCTCACAGAAGACACTGATTTCGATGATGGGGAAGGGTCCATAGATTGCCACCTGAAGATGTCTCCTTTGGAGACATTTTAGAACTCTTACACCTGAAAGGTGGCTGGTCATCCCAAACTCCTTCCCAAGAGGAATCATTGTTGCTTGAAGCCTTCAGGTTTGACCTTTCTGTGTCCTGGATACCTATCCAGAGCATCCCACTAAAGAGGTCCCCTGAAAGAGGTCATGCAAAAGGAGGCACTTGGATTCCCCAGAGGAATCCCTCACAGAAGACACTGATTTCGATGATGGGGAAGGGTCCATAGATTGTCACCTGAAGATGTCTCCTTTGGAGACATTTTAGAACTCTTACACCTGAAAGGTGGCTGGTCATCCCAAACTCCTTCCCAAGAGGAATCATTGTTGCTTGAAGCCTTCAGGTTTGACCTTTCTGTGTCCTGGATTAGCCCACTGGCAGATAAGCTTGTAGATCTTGTCTCCCGCCGGGCATAGGAGGAACCGTATGTCATAGTACTGATCCCTAGATGCCAGGATAAGATTCTGAGTGCCCATACAGACAGACAATATTAGACAAAAGGGATCTCTGTGGATGCCATGGCTGTTGCAGCAGTCACCAAGAAGGAGCTAGCTAAGCAGAGCTCTACTGTGTGTCCCCCTAATAGAGAGTCTAAGGCATTGGACAGGTATGGGAAGTGAGTTTATGCCTCAGTGACCTTTGCTTTATGGTCACTGAACTATCTGATACAGTTCAATAGGTTATAGAGGTATTTAGTTAAGGAACTCACTAAAAATACCACTGGGTCCATGTTGGCAGAAGAACAAAAATATTTTTCCTTCATGATTGGCCACCATACAGTCTATATCAAATGCGTCCATGAGGCTAATCTCACATGCAGCTGAAGGTTCCTCAGGGGCCTCCGGTTCAGGAATCGCTATTAGGAGACATACCTAGATGAAGCTGAGCAATTTTGTGGAGCCCTTTAAAGTGTCATTCATCAATGCTCCTTTTGATGGCTCTTTGTTTGGGCCAACCATTAGAGAGACACTTTCCCACAGTGATCAAGATGGAATGACATTATCTTCCATGGGAATCTGTTATTCTACCCCTCAGAGACCTTTTTCTAGGAATCCGCACTGTGGTGAAAAGATGTGATTCAGAAAATCTCAAGGGCCTTTTCAAGAATCATGCAGAGATTTTTCTCCCAGAGGCAGAGGGAGAAATAATTATAATGGAAGACGACATCCCCAGAACCAAGGGTCTCAAGATTCCTTCTTGGAGAGGCCTTTTCAGTGATCTTGAAAGGTTGCCTGACTGTCCTTCTTTGGAGGCAGTTGAGGGGTGCTTAGCCATGTGCCTAAATGCCCGGACAGCCATCACAGAATACTCGTGGGTTCAAAGGATTATATCCAGAGGATATGTCATTCTCTTTTTACAACTTCCCCCAATGAAAAGAAAACATCTTCCCAATGTTCCATGCAATCAATGGAAGTCAGCAGCTCTAGAGGTTCAAAAGCTGCTAGACAAGAGAGTCATTTAAGAGGTCCCTCCAGAACAAAGAGAATGCAGAATTTATTCAAGGGTCTTTTTAGTGCCAAAGAAAACAGGGGACCTGAGACCCATCTTGGGTCTCCGTTATTTGAACCAGTTCATATAGAGTTCCATGTTCCAGATGATGATGGTTTAGTCCATTCTTTCTGTTTTACAGAACAGCAACTGGTTATGCTTCATAGATTTTCAGGATGTGTACTATCAATATCCAAATGAAAAGGTGCTCTTGAAGATTCTTACACTTCCAGCTGGGAGCCAGTCATTACCAGTTCTCAGCCCTGCTCTTTGGTCTCACTGCAGCTCCCAGGGTGTTCAACAAATGCTTGGCAGTGGTGGCAGCTCATCTAAGGCTGCACAGAATCAGACTCTTTCATTATTTAGACAACTGGCTCATTACTTTCATTACTGCTACAACCAGGTGTTTTCTAGAAAAAGCCAAGGATTACTTACTTCAGTTATCCTACTGTCTGGGAATCACAATCAGTCTGTCAAAGTCCCACCTGCAACCACTTCAAGTTTTGGGAGTTCACAGGGGCTCACCTAGATGCAGTCAATCGTCTTGCTGTCTTACCACAAAACAGAGTCCTTCCATTAAGATTGCATGTCAGACAGGTTCTTTCTCACCCCTGTTCCTCAGCAATGCTGGTTCTTAAAGCCCTAGGACTGAAGGCTGCTGTGATCACCTTGATACCTACAGCTCGCCTCTACATGCAAATCCTCCAATGGACTCTAGCAGTACAATGGTCCTTTCAGTGACTGTCTTTACAACACCCTATAAAACTATCTTGGGTTTGCAAGGAATACCTACTGTGGTGGATACAGTCTAACGATGTTTGCCTAGGATGTTCCTTTATCCTTCCTTCCCCCCAGTCGCCACGTTGACCACAGATGCCTCCCAATTGGGGTATAGGGCACTTCTTGGGATGGACTGTTCAAGGCATCTGGTCCAAAGAAGAGACCAGTTTGCATATAAATGTCTTAGAGATGAAAATGTTTCTTTTAGTGTTGCAGGCACTTTAAAACTCTCTTCTGGGGACAATTGCTATCCAAATGGACAATGTTAGTGGCTTGGTATATCAACAAACAAGGGGGTGCCAGATCTTATCCCCTTTCCCAAGAAGCAATGAGAGTTTGGCAGTGGGTGATCTCTTCCAACCACTTTCTTGTGGCAATGCATATGCCAGGGAAATCCAATATTCTAGTGGACAGGCTCAGCAGGACTATTCTGATGCCTCAGTCTCACAAGTGGCCTGTCTATCAAATAGTGGTAAATATGTTTTTTCACAAGTGGGATTAACCTTGCTGCCATCTTTTTACCTTTCCCCTCAACAACAAATGCAGCAGGTTCTTTGCCATAATTTCCCCACAGGGACAGTCACAGAGTGATGATCTAGTCCACGTTTGCCCCCAGTCTCCTGTATGCTTGTCCTTCCCTGCCTCTAATTCCCAAATTCCTTCAAAAAGCACTCTGGTTTAAGAACAAAATAATCCTCATTTCCCCATGGCTCCCCTTTCTATGGTCTCATCTACTGTGTCCTCATTGGACATTGGACCCTAGTAAAGATCTCCTTTCACATCCACCATAGAGGACTCATTTGGACATTGCAGGCCTCAGATTACCCCCAAGATTTCTCCATTTCCAATGATGGCTAGACATTTCAGGATTTCCTCTCCTGTTTGCCAAATTTTGTTTTCATCCCAAAAGCCCTCTACAAGAAAGATTTATAAGAGTAAATGGAAGAGGTTTTCTTTTTTGGCTCAGCAGAGAGACTTGGACCCTTTCACTGCTCCACTTTTGATTGGCTTAAATTTTGTTGCTTCTGTTTTTCAAAATGGTGTGAGTTTCTCCATCATCAAACTTCAACTGGCAGCCATCTTTAACTACCACATTGGAAACAATGTTTCCCCTTTAGCCTCATCAAAGTTGTGCAAAGCATTTCTTAAAGGTACCTTTTAACTTAGACCTCCGATTAAGGATCCCACTCCACCTTGGGATCTTACTGTCATATTGCAGAGTTTAGTGCAGTCATCCTTTGAGCTCTTGGCTAAACCAGATCTCAAATTTCTTTCTTGGAAAACAGTTTTTCTTGTGGCTATAACTTCTGTGAGACAAGACTCTGAACTCTAAGCACTCTCTGCAAAACCACCTTATTTGATTTTCCATAAAGATAGGGTTGCCTTGCGTACTAACCCATCATTTTTTACCTAAAGTTGCCTCTGAAACAAACATTAATCAAGTAATCAACCTACTTGTATACTTTCCTAAATTTGACAGTAAAGGAGAATACATGCTTCATATTTTAGATATGCATAGGCAACTTTGTTTTTATTTTCACAGGACTAAGGAATTTAGAAATCGTATCAATTGTTTGTTTCCTTTTCCAGTAACAAACTGGGATCACCTGTTTCAAAGACTTCACTAGCCAAAAGGATTACAGATTGCATTTCTTACATTTAGTCTTCTGGAGGTTTAGCTCTACCAAGGCATACCTCTCAACCTGGAAACATCAAAAATCTGGACAAAGGCCCATGAAAAGTAGGTACAACTGGCCAAAAATCTGAATGCTGATTAACATAAAACTTACATAAATAATGTGACCCTACCCATTCCAATGGAATTGTGGGATGCCAAGTTTACTAACATTCAAATGCAAATTGAAGAACAGACAAAATATTAAACGCAAAATATAACCAGAACAACAACAGTGTTTTATTTTTATTAAAATATGAATTTGTATCAGACTTTGAACTTCTATAAAACTAAAATACAATTTTCTTTTATAAAAATAAAATGAACTGATTCTACAGTAATATTAAATAGAAAAACATCAACAGCTATACAGTTATTACAATTACTCAAAATTTATTGCAATTTTCAGCTACCTAACAGTCTCCATGCACTAATGTCATGCAGTCATACACACTGTGGTATTGTGTGAACATACAAATCTAATCTATGTGTCAGAGAAAGAGAGAGAGAGAGAGAGACAGAGCGAGCACATGCATGTACAAATATGTATTTTAGAAAACCTTGCTCAAAATTTTCTAAAACTGCCCATATAAATATAAATGATAAAGTATGTAAGAGCAAACTGAGACATTACTACATGAGGACAAACAACATTGTCCTTTCCAGACAGTACTAAGTGCATATTTTAATTCAATGCTCATATATGAATGATGACATCCAAATTATATCACAGTAATTTGCCAAGGGTGTTTTTACATTAACAGCATATAAGTGGTAATTTGCTGTTGTAGTTTACTGACATCATATCTAGTGTGTATTATCACTGAAAACGGTCCACCAATAAAAAGTTAACTGACTTGGTTAACACATATTTACATAAAGTTTGAGGATTTGCCTGTCTCTGCATCTGTTTCAGCATTCCAAATTCAGTAATGCTGATGTAGTAACAGACTAAGAACAATCAAAACTCCTACATCAATCAGCACTTTTGTTTCCCTTTTACATAAACCAGAGAAATAGTCTGAAAGGTATGCCTTAAGTAATAAAGTTGATTTCACAGTCACAATGGTAGAGTCGACAGGTACAGATCCTTGTTGACAAATTAGTTCATACCAGAAAACTCCAAACATATCTTCAGTACAATCAGCATCCCTAAAGTAGCAGAGTGAAGTACACAAGCTGGTCAATATTAAGCTAACAGTTTCTAAATATGGCTGGGGGAGCCAGTGTGATGTACATCTAAGTAAGTCATGTGATCAGCAGAGCTTTGTAAACCATAACCAGAACATTATAAATGATACAGGATTTCAGTGTATTACAAAATATAGTCAGTTAACAGTCTCTTAAAACTTCAATCATACAATTAAACACACAGAGTTCAAAACTTTTCAAAGAGTTTTTTTCAGTTCATTTTCAAATTCATGTTAAAATTAAAATATATAATATAATATAATATATATGTAATATGTATATGTATATATTATAAAATAAAAAAAAAAAAAAAAAATGTAAAAGTTATAATATATAAATCTTTAGTTTGTTTTTTTTTCTTTTTTTGTTTATTTTATTTTTGTTTTTGTTATACATAAATTAGGTATTTTACCTTCAAATTTCATAATTACTCCTATAATGCTAGCCTTGTATTTCTTGTATTGTATTTCAAAACAGGTTTTTATCGAAGTAGTCATTTATTCCAGGGTATCTGCATTTAAATATAATCTAAAATACATCGCTTCCAAAAATGTTACCTCCTACCCTACATCACAGAATCCATCCAACATAACCTAAAATTACAAAATACAAACTTTGAATTCTTTATAGTTAATACTATAATATAGGAGTGCATTGTGGAATCCTTGTTATAGCTCCTCTAACGTGTTCCATCATCCTATCTCGATGCTTATGTTAGAGCCTTCTGCTATAATACCAGCAGCTCCAGTGACCACCACTTGGGACATTATTGATGTCTTAATTTGTCCTCCCTTTCTAGTATCCCTTTCAAATAATACCTAAAGATGATGACTTGACAAAAAAAAAGTCCCACATCCCTCGTAGTGACTTCACTTTTTCCACACTTTTCTCATTGTATTGCAGCACAAAACATCCATCTTGGGTAGTATCTAAGGGTGTCATCCATTCTTAAAATGGGTGATATACAGAACCTCTCTTTGTAAAAACCTCCTCTTTTAATCTCACAAACAACACAAAAGGGTCCCCCTGTCAATGAACATACCAATCAATTTAAACATCTCCTGTTGAAATGTGAAGTCAATGTCAGATAGTTGATGTTGTCCCTTGTTCCACACTGATAGGTGAACAAAAAACTAGTGGTGGTTTTTAAATTCAATGAACTCACTCTCTGCAATGCAACTCATCACTTTTTCAAATGATGAGCGATCCCAAAGAACCTATTATATAAAATAATGTGCTCCATGAACCTAGTTGGAAGACCATCAAATAGTCATATTCATTTCGAAACCCTCTTGTATGTTCTTGTTCTCCAAAAATGAACATCATACTCCAATGTAGTCAACCCTGTCCATCAACCTGATGTCACTGTTGTGTTATCCCCCATATATTTCTCGTGAAAATAAATTTCTAAATTTAGTTTTGTAAACAATTCAAGTATCATCAATCATCAATAATGTATATAAAATAAATAAAAATAAAACTCTTCTTCGGTACTACTTGACATAACCACTTTAGATGCACTGTTATCAGTCAGCGTAGCAAATTCTGGTCTGTGCTAGATAGTAAGGCACATCATTCACTAACTCTATCTCATTTTCTGATACAGGATTGAATAGACAGGCAGTGCCGGCCAGGCAGAAGTCATATAACCTGGTAGACATAATATGGTGATAACTTCAGATGTTCTTCGTGTTTCACTGTTGCAGTCATCACATTTAGGTTATCCCTGCCAGGGTAGCCCTCAGTCAGCCCAAATACCAGAGACTTAGTATTTCTGCATCGGTTGCCGTCGCTCCAGGACTGATGCCAGGTCAGCCGTGTTATAAGTTATTCATCAGCTGCAGTTGATCAAGTTCTGATGCTGAAAGTCTCAAGAACAAGGAGCTGCAAATAGCCCAGTCAGAGGGTAACACAGTATACACTACATCAGGGACCTCTTCACATTCATGAAGGCAGCAATTCTAAAATAAGAGCATTAAAACCTAAAAATAAACATAAATTAATCTTTTAGCATCAGTCTGTCATCATGGATTATCTCCAGGGTTTGTATCCATCTTTGATATTTTTTATTTATTTATTGCCATTTGATTAGTGAGAAAGTCCACCTGGGTAGGTGCCAGTTTTTAGTAGAAGCTCAGGGAGAAAAAGAAAAACTCCAAAATATTACAAAAACATTTTTAAGAATGATAATCTTACAATGTTCATATAATACAAAAACATCTACATTTTAAATTACACCAAATTAGACAATGTGAAAGCATTAAGTCTGAATATGCGCATGCTTTGTCCTTTAATTATGTTTCTAAAAATATAATTAGGATGCATGCTACCTCGGTGAAGAAGAGTATTTTTATAACATGATTTTCTGTATACACCTGTATTAACATAGGTTTCCATGACACGTTCAACATATCCATCCAAATACTCTTGTGCTAATAGCTACGCCAACATGTTCTTAGCAGCATGGGAGGAAAATGAATTATTCATGACACCACAATATAAAGAACACGTCCCTTTTTATAGACGGTTTGTGGATGATGTCTTCCTGTTATGGGAAGGCAGTCCTATAGCACTAGAAGAATTTTTATGTCATTTGAACAGCATGACAACATATCTGAAATTTACCTACCCATTCAGATAATAGGATAGAGTATTTGGATGTATATGTTGAACGTGTCATGGAAACCTATGTTAATACAGGTGTATATAGAAAATCATGTTATAAAAATACTCTTCTTCACCGAGGTAGCATGCATCCTAATTATATTTTTAGAAACATAATTAAAGGACAAAGCATGCGCATGTCCAGACTTAATGCTAGTGAAGAAGGATACCAAGAAGAGATTAATTGTTTTAAACAAAGATTAGCAAAACGAGGGTATAGAGAATTAGAAATTATGACAGGATTGGAAAATATTCACCTTTTAAGGCAAGAAAGAGCAGCACCATACTTTTAAGCAGCAGCTCAATTCAACCATCAATCCATTGGAAATGTAGCCAATATTGTTAAAATACCTATGTTTTTTACCAATGACGTTCATCAGATTAAACAACTAATTAGCAATCACTGGCGTGTATTAAATATGGACCATGACATCTTGAATATTGTAGGTGACAAACCTCAGTTTCTATTTAAAAATAAATTCAACCTTAGGTGAATATTATGTGATACCATGAATAAAGGTGGACTAGGTATACACACAGGTACATCTCCATTTGACAACTGTAAATATTGTGTCTACATTGAAACAGGTAATAGTTTTATACACCCAGACAATGGTCAAATATATAAATTTCATGTATCAGCCAATTGTGAAACTGCCCGTATAGTATACTTGGCTCAATGCCAACAATGCCAATCTTTTTATATTGGCAAAACAGATAGACCATTTTGCACTAGAATACGAGAACACATATATGCCATCAGGATTAAACACCTGAACAATGCACTAGCTAAACATGTAGCTAGTACAGGGCAAGATCATACATTTTTATTTATGGCCATTGATTATAATGTGCCATTAGTTGGGGGGGGGGGTGACATTCGTAATCGTCCAGAGAAGAAAGAGGTGAATTGGATTAAAGAACGTGCATCCATCAAGCCCATCCTTAAAGCAAGACGTAAAGTTGTGAGGTAAATTTTTCACACTTCACATTATATGAACTATACGTTATATTTAATGCCTATTTTTATATTATCTGGAGGTTGGATATTTCATGACTTTTTATATTAAATATTTGGTTTATATAGTTTTTTCACAGCATCTTATTATTATGAATTATTTGTTTCAATGTGAAATGTGATGTTGCCAACTTTTCATAGCGATATATACATAAGTACACTATATAAGGCAGTTTCATAATGAGCTCATATATGCAATTTTGATATATTGTTTAATATGGATTTATAAAGCATAGAGTCATTTATTTGGAGGCTTATGATTGAGCTGAGGCCATACAGTAAATATATTCCCAATTGATTATTTGATATGCAGCTATGTTATCAGGGAATAGTCATGAGTAAGCTTGAATCTTGCTATGGATAGATTCTTCGTTGAATATTTGGGATATAGCTGTGCTGTTAGTAAATTGTATCATTACTGTGATTTTGGGATGTAGTATATATTGTCTTGCATGATGCGGATGAACATAATTCATGCTATATACAGTGTTTAGATCGTGTCCAGTTTGGTATGCAAGTATAGAGGTTTGGTAATCTATATGTGATATAGCGGTGGCTTACATGCTGAGACTTGAGTGCAAACTCTACATTTGTAGTGGTTGTCAGTAAGGCGAATATAGACTCTGGTGAAGGCGATATGTTGGACATCGGGGATGAACTTAGAGGCCTCTGGGGCTGGTTATGGTAAATTTTCATTCCATTGACATGGTTTTGTAATAGCAATGTCATGTGGAATGTTTTTAGTATACTTTGTATATACCCGTGGTAAGCTAGATTAGTTTTGCATTTACCATAGGCGTGGATAGTTCTCGAGCCAAAATGCATTATAAAAGTCCGTGGGAAATTAGGTAAGACCCATGCGTTCACGATAGACGTGGATAATACTCCGCAATATGCACCTTAGAAGTCAGCCTAATATGTGATTTATGGTGACAATGTAAGCTTCGTATCTTTAGGAAAATGAAATAAAGTATGTAATCATAGCTTTTAGCTACAGTGCTTCGTCACCAATTAGGTATTTTTGGTTTAAAATATTTAAGGACGCCTGTTGGATCAAGTTTTTATTATGCTACTAATATAGATTTATTATGACTTATCATGAAAATTAAATGTATGATTTTTTAGATATGATCTGTTTGATAATTGGAACACAGTGTGTTATGTTTTTTAATTAAATGTCTCTGAGTGGTAGTAGAATGGTGGCGTGACACTGTATATTAATCCCGTATATCGGACCTGGCAGTTGTTGGATGTGGTTATTTTATTTTATTTATTTTATTTTGTATATTTCCAACCATACAGGTCCTGATTATAGGAGGAAAGCTATGTATTGTGAATATTCCCACAAGTTCATGCAGAACTTTACATTTTTAAGTTAGGAATGTCAGTTTATATTAACAAGTTTAGATGGAGCTAATTTATAAAGAAACTTTAAGCTGTTTTAAGATTGTTGCTTATTAATGAATAAGAATAGTCGTATATATATATATGTTTTAAGTTTTGACATGAAATAGCATGCTGTTAGTACAAATGTATTCATATAGTTAGAACAGTTTGTTACATTTCATAAAATGTTAAAGCATTGCTTAGAATTGATAGGGAATAATATATATATTAAGCAACTTACAATAATGATGTACCTTTAAATTTTAATTGACATGTATAATGAATCTCATCATGTGAGAGTTTACTATAAAAGTTTAATTGGAAAGGTTTTTTGAAAATCAACGGTCTGAAGAAGCATTTGTGAAAGCGCTAACCTTAGTACATCTAATAAACCAGTTTTATTATAAAAACAGAGACTTTTTTATCGATTTGAGTGGATTATATAGTGCGTTTCTTTTGCAACAAGCATATATTACCTTGGTCACCTTTTAGCCTAAATATATTATTTTGTGACTTATCTTGTCAAAGCCTTCAATTTCAGAATACTTTTGAAAGAAATAGCATCATTCAAACCCGGGGGCATAAGTGGATTTAATTTAACTTGCCAAATCAATTCCTTCTCATCCAATTTCAAATCCATTGGACCTCCCCTTTCATTATCCAATACTTTTTCCAAAACCAAAAATTTAAATTCATGTGTGAGGTAACAGTTGATGTGTCTAGCCAGAGCATTATTCAAATTCAATTTCCCAGTTGCATAAATATGCTCATAAATCCTGCTCTTTAATGGTCTCTCAGCTTGACCCACATAAAAGGCTGGACAGCAACTGCATAAACCCAAATAAACAACCCCTTTGGTATTACAATTAAATTTACCCCTAATGGGGAATTTGTTATTCCCTTTGTTAATATGATTTGTAACTTTGATATATTTACACCATCTACATGCCCCACATTTAGACATTCCACAATGGGGGCCATACACTTTTGGCGGGTCCCTTTCAAGGATAATTTTTAAATTCTTACCTCTAGGGTTGGTTTGATTTTCATGGATAATAATGATTACTTTCATTGTATGTGTTCACTTTTGGACAGTGAAGTTTATGTCAAAGCTTCTTTAAATGAAGTTAATGGTGCTTACCAATGTATAAAAGGTTTTATCAGGGATTTATTTTTGGAAGGGAGAATTGATTTGGATCTATTTAATTATTTTTCCATTTCATACCCCCTGATGCCCATATTATTCGGCCTACCTAAAATCCATAAAAATATTGAAACTCCCCCTTTCCGCCCTATTATTGATGGCAGAAGATCTATTACGTATGCTTCTGCTAAATTTGTAGATGTTAAACTAAAAGAAGTATTGAAAAATGAAAGTCAGATATGTAAGGACACCTGGACCTTTTTAGAAACAACGAACAAGCTTCTCTTCTCTGAAGATCTAAATTTCCTCACAATTGATGTCTGTGATCTTTATACAGTCATCCCCCAAGACACTGGTTGTGAGTGGGTAAGAGAATTCCTTTTGAGTTATCATGTGGAGGGTTCTAGTATTGACCTTATTATTTACTTATTAGAACTCATATTAGAGAATGATTATTTTCTCTTTAACAAGGAATACTACTTACAGAAAATGGGTGTTGCCATGGGCTCTCCATGTGGGGCCACTTTTGCTAATACCATTATGGCCTATTGGGAGAGACACTTCCTGTTTAAGGACATCATGTTCCTGGAGAGGGTCACATGGTACACCCATTATTTGGATGATATATCTATCCTTTGGAAGAGTGATAAAGATTCAGCTGGACATTCATTGAGCATATTACTCAATTTACTGATTTTCTACACTTCACCTGGGAATTTCAAACATTTAGTATTTCCTACTTGGATATTGAGTTGACCAAAATTGTTCCTGAGAAAAAATATATCTCAAAAATATTTAGGAAGGCAACTTACTTGAATGCATTTTTCCAGCTGCCACCCTTTTGCCCAAAAGAGAAGTGTGGTTAAGGGTCAATTAGTTCGGGCAGCTAGGATGACCTCCCTGGAAAAAGACTTCCTTGATGAATGTAACCTTTTGAGGGGGATGTTTTTAAAACGTGGGTACCCTAGGTCGCTAGTGGAAGACCTTATCGAGGAAGTGCATAAGAAGCGTTTAGTAGGTTTTTTTAAACCATTGTCGTCTGCCAAGGAAGGGCTTAGTGTAGATTTGGATGATGGTGACCATTTGAATATGAACATCATCTCCTCACAGGAGAGTAAATTTGAATTAATCACAGACTCATTGGAGAATGAACGCACTCAAATGAGTTTTATTACTACCTGTTCTGTGGATGTACACCTTTTAAAATCAATTATCAATAAGAACTGGTGTTTTCTTGTTGATGACATCTTTATTAAAAATAAACTTAAGTGAGTCACCTCAGTTTGTGTTTAGGAGAGGTAAGAATTTAAAAATGATCCTTGAAAGGGGCCCGCCAAAAGTGTATGACCCCCATTGTGGAATGTCTAAATGTGAGGTGTGTAGATGGTGTAAATATATCAAAGTTACAAATCATATTAACATCAGGAATAAGAAATTCCCCATTAGGGGTAAATTTAATTGTAATACCAAAGGGGTTGTTTATTTGGGTTTATGCAGTTGCTGTCCAGCCTTTTATGTGGGTCGAACTGAGAGACCATTAAAAGAGCAGGATTTATGAGCATATTTATGCAATTGGGAAATTGAATTTGAATAATACTCTGGCTAGACACATCAACTGTTACCCCACACATGAATTTAAATTTTTGATTTTGGAAAAAGTATTGGATAATGAAAGGGGTGGTCCAATGGATTTGAAATTGGATATGAAGGAATTGATTTGGCAAGTTAAATTGAATGCACTTATGCCCCTGGGTTTGAATGATGCTATTTCTTTCAAAAGTATTCTGAAATTGAAGGCTTTGACAAGATAGTACCAATACATTTGTATATCTATATATATTTTTTATATATTTATTGGTTAATATATTTGTATACTTATTTAGTGACTTATTGGATGTATACATCTATATTTTTGTTACTAAAATTTATGTATATAATATATATGTATTTTTAATGGTTTATTATTATGTTTGGATAGATGTGAAAGTATGTTGGGTATGTGGGTCCTTTAAATGGAGGGTTGTTTTTTGAATTGTATTGTGATGTCATAACATGCTAATTTATTTAAGCTGTGTATTTTTGTAATGTCAGTTGTCTAACGAAGATTGCTTAATCAGTAAACAAAAGCGCTAACCTTATTATTGAACTTGGTGTGGTTTTTCTTTTTTTTATCTAGTTTTTATTGTTTATAATCTTAACAGAGGTGGCAAGGTCCTACCATCGGAACCTAATCTGTTTCACCTAGATGATTCTTATTTTTTTTTAATTTATGTAGGTTTCTGCTTTTATTGCAGCACTTTCTTTCTGACAAGCTCATACAAAATTCATGCTGTAAGTACTTACTGGGCACATAGGAAGTTTGCTGCCAATTTTCTTTGCATTTTTTCATGTTATTTGGTTCACTAGTAATGATATGGGATACTTTTCTTACACATTTTCTGCATTTCTTCAGTGTGCATATCTTTTAAATATTGAAGCAATAAAGCAAATATGGAACTATACTGAAGCTAAGCAGAATAATGTAATTATGATTTACTGTAAGTCAGTGTAAGTTGAGATTTATTTAATGATGTAATTATGGTTTACTGTAACTCAGTGTAAGTTGAGATTTATTTAATGATGCAATTATGATTTTACTGTAAGTCAGTGTAAGTTCAGAGATTTATTTAATGATGTAATTAAGGTTTACTGTAACTCAGTGTAAGTTAAGAGATTTATTTAATTATATAATTATGGTTTACTGTAACTCAGTGTAAGTTAAGATATTTAATGATGTAATTATGGTTTACTGTAACTCAGTGTAAGTTAAGAGATTAAGTTGTCAATCTCGCCTTCATTCTTGCTGGATGGGTGCTCCGACTCGGCACTTTCTAAGCTCGAGAGTCACTTTTACCAGCTCGAGGCAGCCCCATATCCCATGATGCAAGGCGGTAATTACCCAGATCTTGTTTGCCGCTTTGCTAATGAGGTCATTCTTTTTACCAGCTCCTGGTAAGTGATATTTTTCTTACTATTTGTAAGGTTTTAGGTGTCTCAAAACTCTAATTTTTAGTCTTTTAGTCTTTATATCCTTCAGTGTACTTTATTCACTTAGCTCCATACCCATTTCCTCTTAGTTCACTTAGTTTCAGTGTTTCGGGCCTTAGGCCTTTCCCACCCTCACAGTTCCTGTCAGGATTTCCCTCAGGTGTGTGTGTGTTGTGTCACTGTTATAGTAATAACTAATTTATTAGTTATTAATAATTTTTAGTTGTTAGTGTCTTTGTTTGGACTGATTGGTGTGTGTGAGTCTTTTAGGACTGAGACATGTCCAAAGATACTAGGGTCTCAGGTTTCAAGAAGTGTGACTCGTGCTGTCAGAAGATGTCTCTGACAGACGGTCACACTTCTTGTATTTATTGCCTGGGACCCCTACACCTGCAGGACTCCTGTGCTATATGTCATTCTTTCAGCCAGAGAGTCCTGCAGGAATGTAGAAATAAGTTGATCCTCAGGGGTCTTCTTAAACCAGAGAGCTCCCCAGCAAAGGTCGGCTCTGGGAAGCCCTCCAAACCTTCCAAGACCCAGGCTTCGGTGTCCAAGTCTGTGGTCTTGGCTCCGACTCCACCGGAGTTGACATCGGCTCCGTCCGGAGCCGATCCTTCCTTGTTGGAAGCTTCTGTGCCGGCGCCGGTCAGCGCCGATACCCTGGCTTCGGCACCTGTGTCGGCTCCGTCTGGAGCCGACATCCTAGCATCAAAGCATGTCTCGGCTCTGGCTGGAGCCGAGATATCTTTGTCTCCTCTCGGAGCCGACAAGTTGTCGGCTCCGCCTGGAGCCGAACGTTCTTCGGCTCTGATGGCTCCGTCCAAGAAGAGGTCTAGATCTCCTTCTTTGGAGTCTATACACTCGGCTCCAGCCTCTCCCTTGCTTTCGGAGTGAAGCCATCGGAGCCGATCATCGAGGTCATCCAGGCTCTCAGACCACGACTTAGAGAGAGTGGTGAGTAGGCTATTAAAATCACAGGCACTAGCCCAGATGCTCCATAGCCCGTCTCATCAGATGTCAGCTATTCTACACCCCCCTGAGATTCCTTCTTCGACTCTCCTACAGAGTTCGGAGCTGGAGATTATTGGTACCGTGACTGTTGCTGCTTCGGAGCCGATACCACACCTTTCGGCTCCGTCGTCCTCGACTCCTATCTCCTCCTTGAGACCTTCCTTGGAGGGATCCGGGCGTCGGGCTTCCCTGGTCGGTTCCGAGGGGGCGAGTGGCATCGGACCCTTGTCCGACCCCATTCTCCCTCTCGGAGCTTCGGCCTTGGTGAGCTCGGCCCCGACATCTGCTTCAGAGCCTTCCCTTTCGGTGGGACCAAGGATCCCTGTTTCTTCGGAGCGGGATCTCTCGGCCCTCCCTGGAAGGGGAGCCTTCGAGGTGATGAGTGTGCTAGCCCCAGAGCATAGCCAGCAGTCGGTTCCTTTAGCTCCTCCCTCTATGGTGCCTGTAGATGCCTCTTCCCGCTCTCTTGCTCCCGGACCCAGAGATCCATCGCCCCAGGTTTCCCCATTGGGAAGGACTTCCTCTTCCGAGGTTTCTCCTGATCCTTCAGGCGAGCCTCCGCGTAAGAGGACCTGCAAGAGGAAGCATTAAGACTCCCCTGAGTCTACAACATCAGATACCGATTTAGATGAGTTGGAGGGGTCCCCAAGATCTCCCTCTGAGGATGTCTCCTTTTCAGACATCCTTGAACTCCTCAAACAGAGGGGGAACTGGCCCTCCATTAATCCCTCCGAGGATGAATCGGTATACCTGGAGGCTCGACCCTCCACCTCCTGGGTGTCTCTGCCTTTCGACCCCCTTATGGAAGTCATAGCTCGAAAGGCGTGGGCATCTCCTGATTCGGTGGAACCAGTCCCCAGGAGACCTTCAAAGTTTATCACAGCCCCCGCTGAAAAGCAGTTTCTTACTAAAGGTGTCTCGGTTGATGCCATGGTGGTGGCGGCCGCCACAAAGAAGGAACTTGCAGATCCTTCCATGCCAGTCCATCCTCCTAACAAGGAGTCTAGGACCATGGACAGGTATGGCAAGCGGATGTTCTCTTCAGCGACCTTTGCTATGCGTTCGCTGAATTATTTGTGTCACTTCACCAGACTTCAGAGAGACATCCTCAAAGAGCTAGGTGAAGTAGTACAGGATCCGTCAGCAGCAGGGGCTCAAGAAAAGATCGCCTCTCAGCTGGGAATCCTAAATTCCATAACCAACTCCTCCATGCGGCTCATATCTTATGCAGCCGATGGGGCGAGTAGAGCTGCAGGCACAGGAGTGGCCCTCAGACATCAGTCCTGGATGTGGCTCTGTAATTTTGCAGACCCCTTTAAGGCGTCCTTCACAAACTCTCCCTTTGATGGGACAACGTTGTTTGGCCCTCAGGTGAAGGACACTTTAACCAGGTGCGAGCAGGACAGCAAGACTCTTTCTGCCGTAGGAGTCCGTTTCTCCACTCCTTCTAGACCTTACCCCAAAGGTCAGAAGGGAGGGAAAATGTGGTTCCGGAAATCACAAGGAGTCACGCCTGACGCACGTGGTCAGTTTACCCCCAGAGGCAGAGGGGGTAATAATAATAACAGATGCCACCCTAGGGGCAGAGGGGGTCTGCAGAACCAGGGCTCCAGAGAGCCTCTCTCTGACAAGCCCATCCAGCATCCCTGAGGTGTTGCCCGACTGCCCACCCTTGGAGGCAGTCGGGGGAAGATTGTCGCTGTACCCAGAAGCCTGGCTTTCCCTCTCTCAAGACTAATGGGTACAGTCGATCATATCCGAGGGTTACAAGATTCCTTTCGAGGAAAACCCCTTCCCTCAAAGAGGTTCCCTTCCAGACGTACCACCCAGTCTAAGGGAAACTGCAAAATTAGAGGTGTCAAAGCTTCTAAAGAAAAGGGCCATCCAGCCAGTACCAAAAGATCATTTAGAGTCCGGAATCTACTCAAGGTTCTTTTTGGTCCCCAAAAAGACGGGAGACTGGAGACCAATATTAGACCTCAGCAGGCTCAACAAGTCTGTCAAAAAGACAAGATTTTGGATGGTCACACTTCAATCGATTTTGCCCTTTCTGGGCAAAGACAACTGGATGTGCTCCATAGACCTTCAGGATGTGTACTATCATATAAAGATTCACAGATGCTCCAGAAGTTTTCTCCGCTTTCGGCTGGTGACCAGTCATTTTCAATTCAGAGCCCTGCCCTTTGGCCTCACTACAGCCCCCAGAGTGTTCACCAAATGCATGACAGTGGTCACGGCTCACCTGAGACGTCAAGGATTCCAGGTGTTTCCGTATCTCAACGACTGGCTCCTCTCAGCCACCACCAGGCATCAACTTCTCCAAGCCAGAGATTACACTCTACGTCTCTGCGGTCACTTAGGAATTTCAGTCAACTTTGAAAAGTCTTCCTTCTCGCCCTGCCAATCTATTACCTTTATAGGCGCAAATCTAGACACTACTCGGATGTCAGCAAACCTAACAAGTCAGAGAATCCTAGATATCCAAAACCACGTTCGGATCATCCTATCCAGCAAAAGGGCACAAGCCAGGTTGGTCCTGAAAGTGTTGGGCCTCATGGCAGCTGCCATAACACTTCTTCCTCTGGCCCGCTTTTACATGCGTCTCCTACAATGGATGTTGTTCACCCAATGGTCCTTCCAGCAGCTTCCCATGCGTCACAAGATTCTGGTGACACAAACCTGCAAGAACCATCTATCCTGGTGGATTTCCTCTCCTCTAGTTTATCAGGGCAGACCATTTGTTCCCCCAGCCCCGGTAGCCACGGTCACTTCGGATGCCTCCCTGATCGGGTGGGGGGGGCATTATCAGGGCAGGATGGTTCATGGCACATGGCAACCGTTCGAATACCACCTGCACATAAATGTCCTAGAGATGAGAGCAGTGCTTTTAACGTTGTAAGCCCTCAACGACTTTCTCCCTTTAGGGACTATTGCAGTTCACATGGACAACATGTCCGTCGTGTGGTACATCAACAAGCAGGGCGGAACCAAGTCCTATCCCTTGTGTCGAGAAGCTCTCAGACTTTGGCAATGGGTGATCTCCTCTCATCGGTTTCTGGTAGCAATGCATATCCCCGGGAAAACCAACATAATAGCGGACAGATTGAGCAGAGCTATTCTCATGCCTCACGAGTGGTCTCTCAAGCAATCCATTGTGGAGGAGATTTTTCAGAAGTGGGGCCGCCCATGCTGCAATCTTTTTGCTACACCCCAAAACAGCAAATGCCCAGACTTCTTCTCTCTCTTCCCACTTCCGGGCCATCCCCCCAGAGACGCTCTTACCCAAGATTGGCCCCGGAGACGACACTATGCCTTTCCTCCCTTTCTTTGATACCACAAGTACTCCAGAAAGCTACCGTCTTGAGAGCCAAAATGATTCTCATTGCCCCTTACTGGCCTCGACAAATTTGGTTCCCGTTCCTTCATCGTCATCTTTTGGTGCGGCCTTGGCATCTGGACCCAGTTCCAGATCTTCTGACCCACCGGTCGGGTCAACTGCACCGGTCTGTTCCTTCCCTCAACCTCACAGCTTGGTTGCTCCACTTCATTCCTTAGCCAGGCTTCCTATGATCTCTAACCCCGTTAGAGATATCATAGTAGCTTCTCTTAAGTCCTCTACCAGGAGGATTTATTCTAGCAAGTGGAAACGCTTCTCTTTTTGGGCAATATCTAAGAACATAGACCCCTTTACTGCCCCTATTCAGTCGGTCTTGGATTTCCTTGCGGAAATTTTTCACTCAGGTTCTTCGTCTTCCACAGTCAAAGTTCAGTTGGCTGCAATCTCGAACTTCCATGTTGGCTTTGCAGACCACAACATTATGTCCCACAAACTTTGTAAAGCCTTTCTCAAAGGAGTGTTCCTTCTTAAACCCCCTGTTAGAGATCCTCCACCACAGTGGGACTTAAATTTAGTGCTGACATCCTTGATACTTCCCCCTTTCGAACCGGCTGCTTCATGTTCATTAAAGTTTCTTTCTTGGAAGACACTTTTTCTAGTCGCTATTACCTCGGCTAGAAGAGTGTCTGAACTTCATGCCGTCTGTGTTCGTCCCCCTTATTTGGTCTTCCACAAAGACAGAGTATCCTTGAGAACCAACCCATCCTTTTTGCCCAAGGTTGCTTCTAAGACAAATTTAAACCAATCCATTGATCTCCCTGTATTTTTTCCAAATTCTAACAGGGCGGAAAAAAATTGCATTACCTAGATGTTCATCGCCAACTTAGATATTACTTGGACAGAACAAAGCAATTTAGGAAGTCCGATCAGCTCTTCCTGTCTTATGCTGAAAATAGAAAAGGTCTCCCTGTTTCTAAAGTGACCTTATCTAGATGGCTATCTTCCACCATTTCTGACATTTATCAGCTTAGGGGCAAACAGCTGAACTCAAAACCTAAAGCTCATTCCACAAGAAGTCTAGCCACTTCTATAGCCTTTCAGGCTAGACTACCCTTAGATACTATTTGTGCAGCAGCCACATGGGCCACTCCTCATACCTTTGTTTCTCATTACAAATTGGATTTGGCCTCCAGGGACAGGGCAAGCTTTGGTTCCACTGTTCTCAAGAGTCTGTTCCATTGAGCCACCCAGGATAGAGGTGCTAGAGACGCGGTCCCATCCAGCAAGAATGAAGGCGAGATTGACAACTTAACATTTAGAAGTTATGTACCTACCATAACGTTCCATGTTAGTTGTCTTCTCTTGCCTTCTTTCTTGCGTCCCTCCCTCCTGTCCCCCTAGCCTGGACAGACCTTGATCTCCCCTTTTCTCTGGAAGATTTTTCTTCCTTGGACACCAGATAGTTCTTGTCCTTGATTACCTGGTTTCCATTACAGCCTTTTTAGGTTAGTGTTTCTCTTTCCTTAGTGGAAAGTTTTTATAGGCAGTTTTTCCTCTAGATACCAAACGAGATCTGGGTAATTACCGCCTTGCATCATGGGATATGGGGCTGCCTCGAGCTGGTAAAAGTGACTCTCGAGCTTAGCAAGTGCCAAGTCGGAGCCGAGGATCGGCTCCAAACCCATCCAGCAAGAAAGAAGGCGAGAGAAGACAACTAACATGGAACGTTATGGTAGGTACATAACTTCTAATTTACTGTAACTCAGTGTAAGTTAAGAGATTTATTTAATTATATAATTATGGTTTACTGTAACTTAGTGTAAGTTAAGATATTTAATGATGTAATTATGGTTTACTGTAACTCAGTGTAAGTTAAGAGATTTATTTAATGATGTAATTATGGTTTACTGTAACTCAGTGTAAGTTAAGAGATGTATTTAATGATGTAATTATGATTTACTGTAACTCAGTGTAAGTTAAGAGATTTATTTAATGATGTAATTATGGTTTACTGTAACTCAGTGTAAGTTAAGAGATTTATTTAATTATGTAATTATAATTTACTGTAACTTAGTGTAAGTTAAGAGATTTATTTAATGATGCAATTATGATTTACTGTAACTCAGTGTAAGTTGAGATTTATTTAATGATGTAACTATGGTTTACTGTAACTCAGTGTAAGTTAAGAGATTTATTTAATGATGTAATTATGATTTACTGTAACTCAGTATAAGTTAAGAGATTTATTTAATGATGTAATTATGATTTACTGTAACTCAGTGTAAGTTAAGAGATTTATTTTTTTACTCAAGTCGTCTGTATAACGACTTCAAATGTAAAAGTCATGGGCAATCAGAATCACCATATAGCTGAAACACCTGATGTTCATAAGGGTCATTTGCATATATCCCATGTGCCTCTGCTACAGGAGTTTGGGAAGTCACTCAATGGAAGTTCTAGCTTGGCTGGAGTTTTCATAGGTTCATAGGTTCATACTAGGCTATCTGCCCTAGGGCATTTATAAGCCTAGCCAGAGTGTGTGTGGCTTTCACCACCCCTTAGGATGAGAATACTATACCCATTAGTTTGCTGTGCCTCTTTCCAGCAGTGACACAGAGATGATTCCCGGGGTAAACCTACGATCTCCCATCCACTCGTCAAGATTTCTCTTGAACAGAGTCAGTGAGGGGCTCTGCCTCACATGGACTGGGATTCTGTTCCATAGTGTAGGGAGTCTCTGGGTGATGAATCTGTCCCTCCAGCACGTCCTATTTATATCCGTGTTGAGGTTTAAGTCTCTTGCTCTCGTGGCTCTGGTGGATTTGGATTTTTTGAGGTGGAGCATGTCCATTAATTCCGGGTTGGACATGGCCTTGTATGTCAGGCACAGATCACCTCTGAGCAGACGGTATGCGACTGAATAGAGCTGGAGTTTCTTCAGTCGGGCATCGTATGACATATGTTTGAGCCCCTTTATCCTTTTGGTGAGGAACTTTTGGGGTCTTTTTTAGTTTTTTCTGATTGGTTTTTCAGTGTGACCTTTTAATTCTTTGTAGTAATACTAATTGAAAAAATTATTTAATCAACTAGTAGTGCAAGCTTGCTTTTCTATTAAACAGGTAACATTAATTAACCACACATGGATAACCCAATTTTACATATGAAGACACTACTGTGCACCTGATAGTGAGAATGAATTAATTTCTCCATAGTAAGAGTTAATAGTTAAGGTTTTTACCTCATAGATGCAAGGTACAAGGTCTGATTCTGCTTTTAGGATCGTGGATGGGCTTAAAATGGCCCTTCAAGGTAGTTAGCCTAGTATTCACTTATATACATAGAAACTAAGGAGCTTTTTCATTTGTTGTTGATATATATTCATGGTGTTTATGAACATGTAGTTATAACATTATTATGACAGCATTATCAAAAATTATCAAAAATGGAGGACTTCAAAAGCATGCCAGATTTTTAGATTTTAAAACCAAATCCATGGTCAGTGAATAAATAGTTCATATGAAGTATATGAATTATGTCTGGTTTCTATAGTACTTCTTTTCTTTCAGTGGAAGCTTTCATATGCCAGAAATTGCTAAAACTACCTTCCTTACTGGATTTCAAATCTGTAATTTCCTATAGTATAATGGGACTCTATAGGAAAGTGGTAAAATCATTAAGTTGTCAACTTTGAGGTATTGCAGAATGAGAGGGCAAGGAAAGGACTGGACTTGCTGAAGTACTTTTAAAGAATGCTTTTGGGCTAACAGTAGGGAATATTTGTTTAAGGGAAGAGTGGAGTTGTTTGAACAATTTTACAAATAAAACCTAAGTGTTAGATTTGGAGCTTTTAATTTACACAAGACAAATTGTACTTGTCTAACGGCAACAGTCTCGAAATGTATTATTTTATATGTGTGCAAATTCTAAAAATAATGTAGACAAATTAAATTTAAAATATGGTGTCACACTTCTATGTTATTTTTAATTCTGGAGTTAGCATTTTATTCATAAGGGGGGACCTTGAAAGTCTCACCCTGAGGTATAGTAGTGGCATACAGACTTTTTTTGTTCAGAAAAAATCTTCTTTCTATTCTTTTCATCTGAAATTTGCTAACAGTATGAGTAGGGCACTGACTCTGACTGGCTCTCTTTGTCTAAGATGGCCACTACTCCACTGAGACATCCCAAAAGTCTCTTGCTACCTTAGTATACTTCCAGCTCTATGTATATAGTTTTCTGAAAAATGTATTGGCCATTAAGGATGGCTGGACTACTAGCTGTAAGTCAAAGGCTAATAAATATTTAAACTTAATGTTTAGCCTTGTCCACTGTTGTAGTGTTATCTCATTAATAGGTGATCTTTAGTTGTAACTTTTGTAACCTGTAATGATAGATAAAGAACTAGTATTGTCAGCAGTAATGCAGAAAGTAGTAATGAAAGCTATCATTTTACATGCACTTACAGATGCAATTATGTTAAAAATTGTACACCAGCTTTCCAGATTGCATCCTTCCCACAAATGTAACCCCCTCAGTACTGGGCAGTACATGTTGCTAGACAACTGAATTTTCATTATTGAAAAAGAAGCCACAAACTTCTAAAATGAAAGCTTTAAGGAGGCTCAAATGAATAATTAAGCCATCCAGACTTTCCAAAATAATATTGTCTAACAAATTATATAGCCATAAACAATAGTAAATATACAAGTATTTAACAAATCTAAATTATTGTGCAAAGTAATACCCTGTGTTGTACATAGAGCATGTCTGGCTTTGCTCATAAATGTAAGGTACACATCTAGCATAAGATCACAGGATGATGCATTTTTACTAAATAACCAAGGAAGCTGTTGAGAAGTTCAGCCATATCATCTGGTGGGAGACTAACAGTGCCCTCTATTATGTAGATCTTTCTCACATATCCCAGGTAAAAAAAGTTGTGCTCACCCATTCACTCATCCAGACTGGTTTAAATATTGACAAGGAAGTCCTCTGCTTCGGATGTGTGTGCTACTTATTTATTTGGCAGTATAGCTTGAGTTAAGCAGAGCAGGTGTTTGCTTTGTCAGTGGTTCTGTTTAGGTGAAGAAGTTTATAGAGTGCTGGGCCATTCACAGCACAGAAAGCTAAGCAAAGATTACTACTTAAGAGTCTATATGACACAAGAGTTAAGTAACAGGGCTTTCAGTCTATCGGGGAAGCTAAAGGTGAGGAAATGTTGACACCTCTAAAGTTGTTTTATTTAATTAGGAAGGTACATTCTGAAGGTGACACTGTGTTCAATTATGAATCTAACAAATGAGCATAGAGCAGGACTATAATTTTAGACATTGAAGGGATACCATAAAGGATATGTTGTGCCAAGGTAAAAAGATTTTTTTAACCACAACAGTGACATATTGATCAAAGGAAAGTTTATCAAGAGAGGTATTCACATCCCTGATGACAAGTGAAATGCTATAGATGTGGTATGCAGCAGTGATTGTAGACAGCAGTACACCATGTGCAAGCACCCAGCTACTTGTGGTCTCCTTTCCTAAGGCTCATTGAGACTCAGTGACATTAGACAGTCATCAGTTCTTTTTACACAGTTTACATACTAAACACATGAAACATCAGGTTTTTCTGAATGTCTTAAATTATTCATAGACTACAGCTAATCATAGTAAATTCCTTCCCAATTCCCTTATACACTTACTTCATAATGTCTGTGCAGCAAATGTAATCCACTTATAAATTCTCCGTGATTTCCAAATAACGAGGTCGGGTGGACAGGAAAATAAGCAATTTCAAACAGCACAGGCGGGCAGACAGGAAAAGAAGCAATTTCAAATAACAGGCAGGCAGACAGGAAGAACAGGACGTCTGGATGCACAGAAGTGATGCGACCAGACCAGCAGGACCTTTCTTAAAGAAGAGCACAAAAAATATAACTAAAAAAGAATGCAAAACACAATGCATTTTTCTCCAGGTCAGCCCATTGCAGGGGGGTGCAAGTGCACCCCCTTGCACCTGCCTGCGGGTGCCCTTGGGTGTAATGTATGAATATGTACTTATTCATATTTAAGGACATAGTTTATCCTGGGGTTGAGCAAGAACAGAGCCAGATTTTGGTTAAATAGTCTTTCAGAATCGTTTTAAAGTACTGGAAGGAGGGTATTGACCAGATGGATGTCTGTAACAAGTTCCAGACCTTAGTAACATTGTATGAGTACAGGCCATGCTCAGCAAATCTGACAGGTATGTGGACATAGAGGGGGGTTTTGGTCACTGGGTTGTAATGATCAACTGACAGCATCTGTGCTGTCACCATTATAGAGGACATTAGGAGACAGGACTCGAGCATGATAATCCTACAGATTGGAGTGCATTGCCATGGCAATTACCTTGGAGATCTTGAATTTTAGTTGACTAAATTACATCAACTGGAGAATGGCGTCCACATCATACACAACTGAGTTTACAGAAGACATAATACCCTGAGTAAAGAAAAGATAAAGTTCTCTGTCATCAGTTTAGTATTGACATGTAAAGTTGTCCTCTAAAAACACTTTCCCTAAAGTAGCATATAGGCAGAGAAAAATAAAGCATGCACAAAGGGCTTTGAGCCTTGTGGTACACTGCACTTGAATGGGTATAGAGTAGAGGAATTGCTGCTAGAAACTACCTTTTTAATCAGTCAGAAAAATAGGAGGAGATTGCAAAGGTGTTAACAATGCTCTAAAAGGTTTTCTTGATTTACTGTCGTAAACTATAGATTACTGTAATAAGTAATACATTTGTCCGTTATCTAAACAACAAAAGCTAATGATTATCACTTTAATTGCAGTGTGATTAGGGGTTGGACTAGAGAATAACATTAACAGAAAATATGAGAAAACATCTGAAAAAATGTACTTTCTGAACCAGCAGAAAAGACAGAACTTTAGTTCACAATCTCAGTCCCAGAGAACAAAATGTATTTAACACTGCACTTGGGTTCTAGACTGTAGTGACAGCATCCACATTCTTCTGTCTAAAAGTGACTTCTAGCCTAAGTTGTACTTTCACTTTAAGAATGTTACCAGTTTGGGAATGTCTGCATATTGCTTTGGAAACACAGTACAACTACTGAACTACAACTCTTGTTTTCTGTTAAAAAATCAAACCCTGCTCCTTGCTTGGATAAACTACAACTGTATTTGAAGACAAATACTTCTGCTGTCATCTCCCCTCTCGGTGAAGTGTGCTTGCTCTGTCTAAACGTCTTGGGCTGTAGGTGCCCCCCCACCCTCCAAACTTGAATAAGTACTATTGCTGAAGTGCATTTCCAGTGAAAATATTACAAAGGCTTCTCTGCAAGCATGGCTTTTCTTCAAATTAAACGCAATCTGTTTAGACGTCTTGGGCTGCAGGTGCACCTCCCCACCCTCCAAACTTGAATAAGTACTATTGCTGAAGTGCAATTCCAGTGAAAATATTACAAAGGCTTCTCTGCAAGCACGGCTTTTCCTTCAAATTAAACACAATCTGTTTAAACTTCTTGGGCTGCAGGTGCACCCCCCCCCCCTCCAGACTTGAATAAGTACTATTGCTGAAGTGCAATTCCAGTGAAAATATTACAAGGGCTTCTCTGCAAGCACGGCTTTTCTTCAAATTAAACGCAATCTGTTTAAACATCTTGAACTGTAGGTGCACCCCCACCCTCCAAACTTGAATAAGAACTATTTCTGACATGCAATTCCAGTGAAAATATTTCAAAGGCTTCTCTGCAAGCATGGCTTTTCTTCAAATTAAACGCAATGTATGTCTTAACTTTCACCGTAAATAATTAATGTTAATGCCTTTATATACTGAGGTTTCTTTGAAGCATGCACACTTGCAGAGGCCTGTCTTGCTAGCCCAGTTTTCCTAACTCCAATCCTGTAAGACTCCATTTCAGACTCTAGTTGAATACACACTGCTGGGTTCTCTACCTCTCTCTTAGTATTGCTTTTACATCCAACTGTGCTTTTTTCCCCAGTTTCATCTGTGACCAGTCAATATTAGACTATTTTTGTATGGCAGTAGCTATCCACTTCCAAACTAAACTGCACTACCCCAGAATTAGTAACACCAGAAATAATTAACTTGTGCTAGTTTAGACCCCCCTTGAACTGTACTGCCATTTACTTAACTGCAGTTCATCTATTCTCTTGGTACTCTCTCCATATCACTTAGCTACAGTTTGAGTCAGTTGATTGTTTGTTTTTGTTTGAATTGTCCATCTTCCAGAATCTGGTTGAAAGACCTGTCAATCACTCCCACATGACTCCTCCTGCAATTAGTCCCTACCCTCCTCCCCCACTAGGAATGCATAGCACAGAAGTCATATAAAGGCCTGTATTCACTGTTATCTGATTGTTTTCCAGCCCACAACCCCTCCTAAGAGCAGCTAACAGGTTTCTGCCCACTTTGCTCCCCACCCTGCCTCCAATTTCCACCCACCCCCAGTGGTCCTACCTTTATTAGAACAAACCCATCCCATCATTTTTACCACCAACCGCAACACTACTCCCAACTCTAAATCCACCATCTTCCCACTACTACCCCTCCTCTTCTGATAACATGAATAAGCATGCCATACTTATACTCTTTGCATACCCTCTCCTTGCATATCTTACATCTTACCAAAACTCCATTATATCCCCACTTGACCACTTCCACTGTACAACTATTCACTCCATCACTCATGAGTCATCCTCACTCTGCTCCTCTCCCACCAACTCAAGAACCATCCCTATGCATCCCCCACATATTCTATCAACTAAAATACTAAAACTAAATACATCCCTACAAGTTAACAAAATAACCCTCCCACCACATCTGTTACCGACTGCACCCAATCATAAAGTTTCCCTAAAATGCAAACTCTTTCACAAACGGATAAAACTAATAACCTCATGCATATCAAAACTTGCCCTCAGTGGAGACATCCACCCCAACCCTGGCCCCTCCATCTCCAACCCCACTTCTAATAATCAGACTAGCAACCACATCTCCCAAATCCCAGCCAGTAGAAAACCAAATGACCTCCTTCTGCTAAGCCTACATAACAGAAGTATAGCCAACAAAGTCTGCGAACTCCATGCCACCATAGACGTATACTCCCCAGATATAATCATCCTGACAGAAACCTAGCTAAAACCTCACATTACCAGTGACACATCCTCCCTAATAGTTACAACATACTAAGACTAGACCGACTAAACAAGAAAGGAGGTGGTATAGCTATAATATTTAAACAGCATCTAAACATCCAGATTCTAAACTCAACAGCTCCCCAAATTGCCAATAAAGAAATAATATATACCAACCTGAAAATAAACCAAAATAAAACCACCAACATAATAGGATGCTACTTCCCACCTGGCCAAAATATCCCTCCACTAGAAAACCTCCTAAGCTGGACTACCCACCATCTCCCTCAAGAGACCATAATTTTAGGTGACTTCAATATTGATTGGCAATCCTGTTGCGGCAACCATCCAACCCAGCATCTAAACCTTCATGGCTTCACCCAACTAGTCCAGTCACCAACCAGAATAAATAAAAACTCCAACAAGCACACTACCCTGGATTGGATACTAGTCAGCAAGATTTCCCAGTCCTATATAGCAGGCTGCCTATCAAATAGCCTCAGTGATCATTCCCCAACATTCCTAATCAAAAACACCTGTACCAAGTTAAACTGGTCATCTACTGTCAAATACATAAAAAACTACACTTTAACCCAATCACATTCATCTCATCCCTCAAAGAATGTAACTGGCACCCTCTAAATTACCTCAGCCTAGATGACGCAGTCCAATTTTTCAATACTACCTTCCTAAGCATCCTAAATAACCATGCCCCCATAAGACTTACCAGAACCAAAGCCCAACCCTCCCCATGGCTTCAGAATTGAAAAACCGAGATAAAGCCTGGGAACACTGGTGCAAAACCAAAACCCGCTCAGCTAGACAGAAATTCCTAGAACTACGCAATAGAGTCAAAAAGCTAATAAAGGAGGACAAAATCCAATACTGCCAGTCTGCCCTCAACTCCTCCCAACACAACCCCAAGCAATTCTGGACCTCCATAAACTCCATCCTCCGCCCAGGTAAAATCAATACCCCTACACCTAACATTCCTCACTCCTCAGAAAATATTGCTACCTCATTCAACACACACTTCACACAAACCATACTATCACTAGGTAGACAACACAACCCCCTCCCTTACACCCCACACCTTCACACAGTAATCTCCCCACACTCTTCTCATTTTCTCCCATACCTACCTCCAACATAAGAAAACTCTTAACTAAACTTAAACCTCCAAAATTAGCAGTAAACAACTTCCCAAGTGAATTCCTACAAATTGCAGCTGACGCCCTAGCCTACCCAGTATCCATCTTGATTAACCAATCTCTGTCAGAATGCTACGTCCCTACACAATGGAAAATATCACACATCATTCCCCTTCACAAAGGTGGCCCCACCACAGATCTAACCAACTACCACCCCATAGCGATTCTATCTCCACTCTCCAAAATATTAGAGAGATGCATTCACTCTCAAATCTCAGACTACCTCCTTAATAACAACCTCCTTTCTAATACTCAACATGGTTTCCAACCAAATCATAGCACCACCACCGCCTTACTCTCTTTTACTAACACTATCATTCACCATAAAAACAGTGGCCATCTCTCCTCTGGTACTTTCCTAGACCTATCTAAAGCATTTGACATGGTCCCGCACAAACACCTCCTCTCTATACTCAATAACCTATCCTTTTCTCAATCAGTCACCAACTGGTTTCAAAGTTACCTGTCTGACCGCCAGCAATCTGTTGTATGGCAAAATTACATATCTCCCCAACTACCTGTCTCTATTGGTGTTCCCCAAGGATCCATCCTTGGACCCCTACTCTTCTCTATTTTCACCAATAATTTAGCCTCTGCCACCAAACATGGCACACTCATACAATATGCAGATGACTCAACCATCATCTGCTCCGCCCAGTCCCCTACCCAAACTGCAAAAGGTCACACAGCATGCCTTTTCCTCTGTTGAAACTTGGCTATCAGATGCCCAGTTAATACTCAACCCAAACAAAACTAAACTCCTCATCTTCGAACCCACCAAACATACTCAAAACAACTCTCACTTTAACATCACAGCAAAAGACAACACCACTATCCACCCAACAGATCACACCAAATTGCTAGGAGTTGAAATAGACAACAATCTCAAATTTGACATTCACATATCCATGACCATAAACAAAGTCCACCAAAAACTAGGAGCCTTATACAGAAATAAGCAACTCCTCACCAAAGCAGCGAGGATTTCAGTTGCAAATTAGCACCTCATCTCCACCCTACTTTATGCGTCTCCAATATATACCAACCTAAGGCAATGCAATCTAAATAAACTCAAGACCTGTTACAACAAAATCGCCAAATTCGCCACCGAGGCATCCTACCACAGTCACCACTGTCTCTCACTTACTGAACTAGGCTGTCTAGAACTCCCTCACCTCCTTCAATGGTATCAGCTCACACTCGCCCACAAACTGGTTAACCATCCTCTGAAGGTCCCATCCCTCCAGTATCTACTCCAACCCTATCTCACCACCAGACCACTACGATCCAGCAACAAAAATCAGTTACAGGTTACTAGAGCCAATAACACTGCTAGAGAAGCACTATTCTCCAGTGCTATAGCCAAATTATGGAACCCCCCCCCCACAATAACCTCTCTACCATCATGCACCCACTTCAAAGCTTTACTTAAAGCGCACCTAAAAACATGCTGGCTATGCCCTTGTAACTCTCCCCTCTAACTTCTCCCAATCCATCTACTCTCTACCTCTCTTCCACCCCACAAACTACCTTTGATTACAGCAAGCTCTGATACTTCCTTGCCTATCTACTTGTTATATGGCAGTAACTTCTTATTGCAACAATTGTTAATATCTGCTATGACTTCGTGGATAGAACAGATGCTAGTTATCTACTGAATGTATTATGTTCTTCATCTGCAACTATGTTTGTAATATTTTAATTGCTAGGATTCTTAATCTGTAACTATGTCTGTAATATTTTAATTTGTGGAGCTTTTCTCCCCGGGCCTCCGCTAAAAATGGACCTACGTCCAGTCGGACATTCCCGGGCAACAAATGTAAATAAATAAATAAAGCGACCAAATCACCCCTTCCCCCCTTTGGAACTGTATGAGATGCCAAAGGAGTTTATTTATTTATTTATTTTACATTTGTTAACCGCGAGAGTCCAACTAGATATAGGTCCATTTTCAGTGGAGGCCCGGGGAGAAAAGCTCCATAGCAATTTTAACATATAAGACGGCAAGTGTAACAAAAAGGCACATTTGACAACATACATATAAGACACATTTCTTAACATTTGAGAATATGGATGTACAGTAGTCTTCTTGTCAATGTTGATACTTTCATCTAAACATATGGACATTAAAAACCTGTAGTTACAATATTACTCTAGTTGATAATAGCAAAAAATAATGAATTACTAGCCAGGGGTGATACAGGAGCATTGCCTATTATTCAGGAAGTGTATTTTGAGTAGTTTCTTGAATTGGGTTGAGGAGTTGTTACTAATTATATGGGCAGGAAGAGAGTTCTAGATCTTAGAGATGTAGTGGCTGTAGACAGATTTACCTGCATCATTGTTAAATGTGGTTACATTAAGGAGGTGTTGGTTGCTTGATCTTAAGGATCTGGTAGCAATGTAGGGTTGAAGTAGTTGTAGGGCTGGGGTGTTGTCTGAGTGATGTAATACTTTGTGTGCGAGTGATAGTTGATTGACTTGAAGTATTAACGGGAGTTCTAACCACTTGAGTTTTTTAAGCTTTCGCAATGGTGGGTCCTAGAAAGTGAATCTGTGTGAAATCTAGCTATCTTATTGTAACAGCTGTCAAGTTTGTTTAGGTCAGTTTTTCAGAGACTGGTAAGCACAGGGGAGGCATAGAGTAAGGTGGATAGCAAGTGTGTCCTGGCTGTAGTAATTTTGCAATGGTTGGAGAGAAATTGTTTGTTACGATAGAGTAGACCCAGTTTTTTATGAACTTTTTTTTATGGCTTGGGAAATGTGAATGTCAAACTTAAGGTGGCTGTCAATTTCCAGGCCTAGCAGTTTGGCGTGATTTGTAGGGGTGATGGTGGTGGTGGTGGTGTGTGAGGAGATTTTAATGTTATATGAGGGGGGATAAAGATTTGTGAGGGCTGTAGAGTAGTAGTTTTGCTTTAGCTGGGTTTAGAATGAGGTTCTGGGTGGTGATCCATGTTTCGGCTAGGGGAAAGCATTCTTGTGTTTGGGAGAGGAGGAGATCTAGGGTATTGGCTGTGCAGATTATGGTGGTATTGTGTGCATATTGGACTATTGAGGCTTTGGGAATGGTGGATGGAAGTTGATTAGTAAATAGGGTGAAGAGCAATGGACCCAGGATAGAGCCTTGAGGTACCCCTAGGAAGACGGGCAATAAGGGAGAGAGCTGGTTTTGTCATTTTACAGCTTGCTGCCTATCATCTAGATAGCTCTTAAACCAAGAAATAGCAGAGATGCTAAGTTTTAGGATGGACAGTGAGTGAAGCAGTTTTTCATGGTTGACCATGTCAAAAGCTTTGGATAAATCTAAGAGTGTAGCAGATACGAGCAGTCCATTATTTCTATGGTTATTGACGGTGTTAGTAAATGATATAAGCATGGTGGTGGTGCTGTGGAAGGGTCTGAAACTGTGTTGCTGTGTGGATAGCAATTTGTTTTCTAGGAGGTACTTCATCAATGGCATGTGGACAACTCTCTAGAAGTTTTGATAGGGGGGATAGTATGGCTGTAGGGCGATAGCTACTGAGTTCGACAGAACTACCCCCTTTGTGTAGTGGAGTTATATGAGATGTTTTCCAAAGCTGGGGTACTTTGCACTCAGAGATGGGTCTGTTTATTAGTATGGAGAACAGGATAGGCTATGGATTCAGCAGCTAGTTGTAGATATTCTGTTGGTAGTTTATCAGCGGCTGTGGAGGTTGGTTTAAGTTTTAGGAGTAGTTTTTGTATGATCTTGGTTGGCACTGGGTTGAAGGTAAAGATGGGGTGATCGATATCTGTTTCGGGTGGAAAGGGGTTTTTTTTCGGTTGGGGTTGTGGGGGTCAAGTTGGTTGTTAGCTAGGGGTTGGATAGTTTCTGTAAAGAATTTGTTAAACTGTGTGGGGATATTGTCTTGGTTATTCACTGTTTTGGGGGTGGGGTGGTTGTCTTACCTGGTTGTAGTACCGAGTTGATTGCAGCCCAAAACTTTTTTGGGTTGTTTATATATTTATTCTGAATATTTTGGTAGTAGGAGATTTTGTCTGTTTTGATAAGTTGTTTGGCTTTGTTGCGTAGTTCAAGGTATGTTTGTGTATCTATTTGAGATCTGCTTTTATGATAGTTTGTCCAGGCTTTGTTTCTATTTTTGAGGAGTGTTTTAGTATCTAAAGTTAGCTAGGGGGCATGTTTAGTTCTGATTCTTGTGGTTCTTGGGGGGGGGGGGGGCATGATGGTTAAGTATGTTTGAAAAGGTAGTATTGAAGTATAGTACTGCTTCATCAAGGTCTAAATTTTTTAGGGGGAGTCCAGTTACAGTTTCTTAGATCATCATTAAAGTTGAGTAGGTTGACGTGTTTTTTGTTCCTAATTTCATGCACAGTTACTTGGGTCAGTTGGGGAGTTTTGCTTCTTAGTAGAAATGTAGCTTGGTGGTTGCTGAGGGTGTCTGGCAGGCACCCGGCATGAGATATTTGGCAAGGATGAGATACAAGTATCCAGTCTAGTATAGACTGATGTTTGGTTCTCTTGTCTGTTCTAGTGGGGGACGTTATAAGTTGGGTTAGTCTATGCAAGTTAATGTGGGAGAGAGGATTTTGACTGGAGCAGTTGTGCCAGTCAATATAGGTCACCTAATAGGATGTTTTCTTGGAGGAGGGAGTTAGATATCCAATCTAGGAGTTTTTCTGTAATGGGAATACTGTTGCCTGGAGGGATATAGCATCCTATGATATTCTTGTACTTATTTGGGTTAAGTTTTAGTTTAGTAAGGGTGAGTTCAATGTTTTCAAGGTCTGGGATTGTGATGTCTACTTTTTCTAGGATAAGGTGAGTTTTGTATAGTATGGCTACTCCCCCACCGCTTTTTCCTACTCTGTTGTTTTAGATTATATTGTAGCCTGGTGCTGTGATTTCATTATCGTGGATTTCTGGCTTTAGCCAGGTCTCAGTCAGTATCACAATATCTGGATGGTAAAAGGAGATTAAGTCATGGAGGTCATGGACTTTATTTGAGATACTTCTAACATTTAGATTTATGATGAGGAGTGAGTTTGTGGGACTGTGGAGTAGGGTGTAATTTAGGTCTGGGGTTAGTGTGTCTGGATTGAATGGGCCTGGGTTGGGATGTATGTCACCACAGTGTATGAGTGCAGTTTGCAGGTGTAAATAAAGTTTGAATAACGTATTGATGATTTTTGTGTGCTTTAGAGTAGTGTGGGATTTTCTGTGAGATGGGTGTATTTTGTGTCTGAGGTGGTGGATAAGGGTGATGTGACAGTGGTATGGGGTTAGATGAGTATAAGGCTTGGGGTTTGGAGTGTTGAGGGATGTACCTTTGTTAGGGATGATAAGTCTGCAATTAACTTGAGTTTGATAACTGGTAATGGAGGTTAGCAGTATGAGAGAAAAGATACAAATGGTATATAGTAGGAGTTGTGGATGTAAGGGTTTTGATAGTGGAATCATGAGTCAACCCAATTACAATTAACACTCATGTCAGGATTTGTGCCAGTAATTCCTGGCAAAATATGACCCAGAATGTCTAACTGGGAAAAATATTAAACACAAGCACTTCAGTATATGCATGTATAGAATAATAAAAACATACTACAACATTCGTCATGGTGAAAATCAACAATAAAATTGCCAGATCAAAAAGAATCCAAAAGTATAGGGCTAAAAACGTTTCCAGTATCCAAAAAGAATTCTCATATTTCAGAAAATATTTAGAATGACATTCACATAAGTTTTGCAATAAACACACCAAGTAACTGCTGAAACCAAATAAAATGTTATACGAGGACTATTATGCCCCAACTAAGCAAATCCATATAAATATTACAGTCCAAACCACTTGTAGTGCCAAATGATAGGGCGATATGATGTAATCAGTTCACCACAGCTAGACACATCCACGTCTGCAGAAACAGTTCAGGCAGGCTTGAAGTACCAAACAATAAAACAAGTGTTATCTCCAATTGCAAAAATCCCAAAGGTAGATACTAAATATATTGAAAAATCACATATGTTTCGAACACTAACCAAATATTTTAAAAAATATATAAAGTTTTAAATAGCATGCATACCCATTAGGCAGATGCACACTGGAAAAACAGTTCAGCAAGTCTCAAACCTCATGAGTAGAATATCAGCTGTTAATCCAACTGGAACGTATCCATATTAACGACAAGAAAAACAATTCAGCAAGCCTCAAACGTCAAGAAAAAAAGGTAGAATATAGCCGTTAGACAAACTGGAACCCATCCACATTAGCGACAGGAGCCACAGCTTGAACAGGCTTCTAGTTACTCCTGTTCTTACAAGGCCCACCTACACAGCGGGTTGCAAGCTTTCTTCATTTTTTAACAAATGAGACAAATGGTAGTAAATTGTTGGCACATATAAAGACTTCTTCTTTGACAGGTCTTGTAATAATCTCTGTGTTTCATCTGAAAAGATGTTTATTGCATTTCTGCTTCCATTTGTTTCTGCTATTGCACACCAGAACTGTTGTAGGATAGCATTCAATTCAGAAGATTGTTACAAAGTTCGATATTCAGCCACACAAAGACACTCTTTCAAAGAGTAAAACTCATGTTGATAAGCAATTAACTTTTCTTTTCCATTTTGCCATGCAGTATCTGTTTTGGGTAGCTATTCCATCTGTCGTTCAGGTAATGCAGAAAGAAACAACCAATGTTACCCTCACTCCCAAATGCACATTAGGGAAGCTACAGAATGGATTGTTTAGTAGCAGACAGTCATCAAATAAACCAGAAACAAAATCGCAACACATATCACCCTTAGCTCAAAGTCTTCCTAACACCATTCGGGTAAGAGTTCTGTTTTTTTTTTTTCCAGTGCTCCTCAGACACATTTGCTCTCTTATCTTTAATCAAGATACAATGCAAAATTGTATTTGTCTTCAGAGATGTGTTAAGCCATTGCTCTGTGATTACAGGTTTGAAGAAAAACAACAGTACCCTTTCCTTCATGATCAAAAGCAGGTTCAATCAATATGTAAACCAAACTGCATTAAGAAAGACAAATGTACTGTGCTGTACTATAAAACTTTTATAAGCTACTATATAAACATATTTCTTAATAACCTCTTATAAAGGCTTACAACCCACCACCCACCCCACGGAAAGGGGCAGTGTAATAATTAAAATAAAGTTACAAACATCATTGCAAAACTCACATTTTGTGATGTATAACAACAGTTTGCTTTCCTGTCACAACACTCTATCCCATACAATAAAAGTGGTTTCCTATAACATGTGATACAATTACTTTAAAAACCAAGAGTCAGTGTGGACAACTACTGACAGGAGAATGGTATTTGATCTGTAATGTTAATTCTTTATCAGGACTCTGAGCTTATGTGGTTATACTCTGACCTGACACAGAATGGTTAAGTGATGTAAAACAGACAAGCAGGATCATAGGACAGGAGACAGACACAAATGTCAGGTTTAGAGGAAACATACACTATGAATTGGGGTAAAACTTAACTGCTCCATCCATTATATAGTAAAAGTAAAACTTGCACAGCATTACTGGGTCCATAACCAAAATAAAACACACTGCTTGCAGAGTTGCAGATTGCGGTTGGAGTATAAATTGAACAGTACATTGCAATTTGCAGTCTTAAATTACACCCACAGCTTAGTACAATCTAATTCTTTTGTTGCAATTTGTTTTTATTAGGTAATAGGTTTACACATTTTTAAAATTTTTTTTAACTAACCCACAGGTGGACGAACCACTGGAAACAGAGAAAGTAAATGTGATAATCCTGGCCTATGGACATGGTTGGGTGCTGGGCAGACTCTGCAGAAGCTGATAGTTGAACTTAAATTGTTATGCATAGCTCCGCTTACTGCAGCTGCTATTTCCCTCCAAATTACAAAACAAACAGTGTGAGACGAGTGGGTCTACGCGATGGAGTCTGACAGGAAGTCTGCATCATGACGCTGCTGAGGTCATCATGCACGCCTCTGCACATAGATGACATTGTGGGATTTGCTGGCGATGCATGATGACATCAGCCATAAGATAAAAAAAAAAAATCTGGAAATGAAGGGACCAATCTGGAATTTGTGGCATCACATTTGTTTGCCCTAAAAACTGGTAAATACAGAGGAATTCAGTACGGTTGAGAGGTATGAGCCAATGGCCCACTCAGCTAGGGCAATGGCTATGTCAGCTGCTTTTTGGGCCAGAGCCTCCAGTGATGATATTTGTGCAGCTGCCACATGGTCTAATGCTCATACCTTTATTACTCATTAGAAGTTGGATATCATCTCCAGAAACAGACCTGCATTCAGTTCTGTGATTCTCCGTAACATCTTTCCATGACAGCCACCCAGGGTTTTTGTAGCTGGGGAGTCTGTCTTATTTGTTGAGGAATGAGTGAAAATGACAACATCAGATATAAAAGTTATGTAGTCACCTTAACTATGCATCTGTGTTGTCCATTTTCATTCTTCTTCAACTTCGCTCCCGCCTTTCCCCTTATCCATGTCTTTGGGAGAGATTTGATGGAAATTTTTTCTTAGGAGCAGCAGTTCCTGTTTGAGCTTCTGTTCTGTTAATGTTCTCTTATCTTTCTCATTTCTGTAGTATTTTCACTCGTTGTTATACTTTGAAAGTTATATATTAGCAGCAAACTTGATCTGAGGTAATTCAGTAGTTGAGGCATTATGGGTAAAAGGAGGAGCTTAAGAGTCGGATCCTAGTATCTAGAGTAATGTGGCTGAATAGGATCTGATAATCGGATCCAAACCCATTTGTTGAGGAAAAATGACAGCGGGCAACACAGATGCATAGTTATGGTGAGTACATAACTTTTATTTACAATACCGAATTCAAAAAAGTGACTTAAAAAGTGGGTGACTAACTTCCTTGGACTTGCAGTTATTGTCTTTTGTTCCTTGTTTTACTTGCTGATACATCCTCCAAATGCCTAACAATGAGAGGATAATTTGTAGTAATTGCTGTCATATATGTGGTAGCTTTCTTGTTCCACCTGTATTTACTTGGACGTAGCACCTTAATCTGTGGAGTTTGCCTATTAGCTTGCAAACTCAACCAGATTAGTTGAAAGCAAAGTGCTTTTAGAAATCATGCAAAATGAAAAGCAAATGTTCTGTGATGGATTACATTTTTGTTTTCTTAATGATGGGCTTATTGAATAACTCAAGCTGGCGTGTTCAGCAGCATATTATTTTTGTCTTTAGCTTTTTCTTTCCATCTTGTAGCTTCTCTTTCTTTGCTGCAAAACACAGCGTCTTTCAGAGCAGCAAACAGCTAATATGTGCTTGCATATAATTTCCGTTGCATTTATCAATTGTTAATTGAGCACTAACTACATCTTCTTTGTAAGGAGGGTTTAAGTGCTCTGGGCTTGCTATTTACAAAAATGTTTTTATTGTGGCACTTCTGTCTCTTCAGCTTACCACATTTAAAAACATTTTGTGAAGATTGTTAATCATGTGTCGTATCAGGTTTCTCCCAATGACTCCATTTGTTTGTCTTACTTCAAGCTTTTGGCAAGATGAAAATTTCTAAAACAAACTTGTAATTCAAAATTTGTTCTTCCATGTTTTTGGGCAAGTTTCATTAATGACACTTTATAGCAGAGGTCACACTATTTTAAAAGATTTATTAATTTCTGAAGTCTCATGAAATTATGAATTTGCTTTCTTAAGGGAAGAACTGCCATCCTTAGAAGTATCAACATTTTCTGATGCGTTAATTTGCAGCACTCTCCTGACAACGGTAATATCACCATTATAATGCAACATTTATGATTTTGTTTCAAGTTGTATGTCCCTTTAAAAGGTGGCTATGCTCAGCTGAACTAAAAAAAATGAGCATGCCAGAGCAGCATACAGATGGGGCTAAATGATTTTGAAAATGAACCTGAGACAGAATTATGTACCTGACTAGAAGGATTGCTTAGAAATATAAATTCTCCTATAGCATTAACTGTAGAAAAGGTAGCAGAGTCGGATAGTATTGAAATGGAGATAGCTTGTTCATGTCTGGTAGAATGCAGATCACCTGCCTGAGTCTGACAGTTAGACACAGTAAATGAGTGGCCTTGTTCATTGCCATGCCCAGGCTGGGGTGTATGCTGCTGCTGCTATTCATTTCTTTTTTATTACCCCATTTTTGGCTGCCATTATATTACAGAACGAAATGAACAATGACTGAATTAGTAGTACTTGATCAAGGCTGGCTCGACTTGTTTCATCAACAGTAATTCCAAAGTCTTTACTGGGCTAGTTACTGCAGGGAAAATGAATAAAGCAATGTGTTAGTCTTATCAAACTATATATATAATATGCAACACTGTAGAGAGATTAAATTCATAAGTCAGTCATTCTTCTCAGGTTAGGGCACCATCCAGGAGTGAAGTACATTAACCCAACCCCCACCCCCAAATAAATAAATGAAATAAAAATTGACAACTAACTTGGCAGTTGGCAATGTACCTCTCAACCTCTGTGCACAACAAATCTGGACAAATTCTAAAAAATTGGTGTGAAAACCAAAGGAGGTGGTTTCTATCTATATTAGAGATAAGTTCACCTTCCGTATACTTAGACTGGACAACTCCATGGAGTTGCTCCAAGTCCAAGTTACGTTGGGTAAGACTCCCATTTAAATCATAGCTATAGGTCACCCTCCATGAGTCAAGATGCCCATGAAGCCTACTTGACTAAACTGCAGACAATCCAAATTTTACCAAACACTCTGGTTATGGGGGATTTCAGTTATCCCACCATCAAATGGGAAACCTCTGCTAGCCCCAACTTGCAAGCACAAAAGTTCCTTGACTTTGTTAATTCAAATGCCATGGAACAAATTGTTCATACCCTAACAAGAACAACAAACATTCTATATCTGGTCCTCACTAACATGTCCAACAGATGCACTGCCGCAACTGTTGGACACTCATTAGTTAAATGACCACAAAACAGTCGCCTTCAAGCTGGCACTAGCACCAGAACTCACAAAGGGTGAAACCAGACTAAAAAACTTCACCAAGGCAAACCATACCCTCCTAGGTGAAGGTATAAATGCATTCCAAGTCCCACCCCCAATCTGGAAGTGGTAATTATGACAAAGCTTACACTAAAGCCTGTACAATCACTTGCATAAGTGTATAAACCTAGCTGTACCAGAAAGAATCAAAGCTAGAGCCCCAAGTAAAAACGAGATGCCATGGTGGAGATCCACTATCAACAAACTTTACAATAAATGCAAAATGTTGCTGTCCAAGAAAACAAAGGCAATACCCCAACAATGGAAAAGCACCCTCTTCAGCCTCAACAGGCAAATAAGACAACTTGTAAAATCCTCTCGGGCAGGAGTGAGCAGTTAATTTTCTCAAGGGGCCATATGAGAAACTGGGGCTGTTCTGGGCGGTGTCCCTTGTCCAGTCAGGATAAAGTAGACAAGCATTTGTTATTTCTGTTCAAGCAGCTTTATTATGTACAAACACATCAGGATTGAGGCTTAATAACTTTAACTTAGATAAAGTTATAAACAAACTAGCTATTACACTCATACATGCTCACTCTCTGGCTGCACTCTCGAAATGGCACTGAAGCTAGCACATGTTTGCTATTTATATGCATGTGCTGTCCTTGGAAATGTTTCTTAAATGTACAACGTACACAAATTATTCTACAGACTGCATGCATTTTTGATCAATAAGATCCAATACCAAAGTTAATCACAGGAGCTGAAAATTCTGGGGTGGGGTCCTGCTTCACTCTTTGATGGTGAACAACCCTTGCTTTCCCAAAACTGTTTCCTGTCCTACAACAGTTTGCTAGATGTTATGTGAAGAAAAGCACATGACCTGTTACCAAAGGAATACTACAAGATGTGGGAGGAGGTGCAGCGGTAGCATTGTTACCTCACAGCAAGAGGTTCTCCCGTTCGATTCTCGGTATGGGTTGGGAGTGCCTTCTGTGTGGAGTCTGCATGTCCTCCCCACGGTCGAGTGGGCATTCGAAAGACATGCGTTGAATGGGCGTGCCTTCATTGAAGGTTGGGCGTCGGGCTTGCAACTTGACACCGTAAAAACCAGCTGCCAATCATTAGCGGACCAGAGTTCCGCTGTGGCGACCCCTAACCAGGAAAAGCCAAAAGACTAACAAAAACAAAAAAGTAATTTTTTAATGCAGTGCTTAGGTTTCTCTTACAATTATACATTCAATGAAACATCAAACTTTTGTTTTCAAATTGATTCATGATTTCCCTCACCTCTGCTGTAGCAACCTTACCATGCCTCCAATCTGAATGTCTTGGTCATCAGCAAGGATCAGCACTATATTTGACATTTTAGCAGATGTCCTCTCCAGCAGAAAAAAATAGTGATTGCTGGCAACCATAGTGATGTGTAAAACCCAGACATCCTTCCAGATTCCCCACCACTCACTAAGAAGCATGAAACTCTTATTGCCTGATATTATTCATAGGTTCATAGGTTCATACTAGGCTATCTGCCCTAGGGCATTTATAAGCCTAGCCAGAATGTGTTTGGCTTTCGCCACCCATTTTAAATTTATTTTGCTATGCCCTTTTTCGAGGTTAGTGTACTGTGCCTCTGTCTAACAGTGACACAGAAGTGATACCCGGGGTAAACCTACGATCTCCCATCCACTCATCAAGATTCCTCTTGAAGAGAGTCAATGAGGGACTCTGCCTAACCTGAACTGGGATTTTATTCCAGAGTGAAGGGAGCCTCTGGGTTATGAATCGGTCCCTCCAGCATGTCCTATTTATTTCAGTGCTGAGGTTCAAGTCTCTCGAGCACGTAGCTCGATGGGATTTGGATTTTCTGAGGTGCAGCATGTCCATTAATTCTGGGTTGGACATGGCTTTATACGTCAGGCACAGATTGCCTCTGAACAGGCGGTATGCCACTGAGTAGAGCTGGAGTTTCTTTAACCAGGCAGCATATGGCATCTGTTTGAGCCCTTTGATTCTCTTGGTGAGGTACTTTTGGGGTCTTTCCAGTTGCTGCAGGTGTCTGGTAAGGTACATCCCAAAAGGGGCATTGTACTCAATTATGGGCCTGATGAGGGATGAGTAAAGAGGCACGATGACCTCCCCTGATCTAGATGTGAATCCCTTCATGATTAGGTGGGCTATATAAAATGTTTTTCTAACCACTTTGGCCACGTGGTTGTCAAATGAGAGATTGCTATCAACTTGGGTCCCCAGGTCCCTAATTACTTCTTCTGTACTTAATGGATTACCACCTATGTGGTAATTTGTGGGCACTTTGTTTTTGCCAAAGGGATGACTATACACTTTTTGGCATTTAGCTTGAGGCCATGGCTCTGGCACCAGTTGTCTGTTTCTATGAGGCCCTTTTGGAGGATGCTTGTGTCGGCTGGAAAGTCGATTATGGCACCCAGTTTGCAGTCATCTGCGAACTTGGTCAGCCACAGTCCTTCTGTGTTGGCCTGTACCTCCGAGAAATATATACCAAACAAGAGAGGTCCCAGGACTGAGCCTTGTGGGACACCACTTGTAACTGGTTTGGAGTCTGACATGGCTCCAGCAATTCTAACCATGTGGGTTCTGTCCTTGAGCCAGTTTGCAATCCATCTAGTGACATAGGGGTTTATATTTAAGCTGGTGAGCTTATCTATAATGCCCAAGTGGGGTATTGTATCGAAGGCTTTTGTGAGGTCCAGGTAGGCTGTGTGGACCACCTTCCCCTCGTCAATGGCCTTGGTGACTGTTTCAAAGAAATCAACCAGGTTTAAGAGGCAGGATCTGCCCTTAACAAAGCCGAACTGGGTAGGATCCATATCTTTATTTATGAGGTCCATGATGATCCTTTCCATAGCTTTGCAGACCAAGCTAGTCAGGCTTATGGGGCGATAGTTTCCAGGATCTGTTGAGGCACCACCTTTATGGAGAGGGACCACTGTTGCTGTACGCCACTCTTTGGGCACATATCCTGTAGTAAGGCTGAGACTGAACAGTAGTTTTATGTTTGGGTTTAGCTCTTCTTGGAGTTCATGTAGGATGCAGCCTGGGACACTGTCTGGTCCCATTGATGCTGTGTTTTTTGCTTTGGAGAGGGCGGCTCTTACCTGAGCATCTGAGATGTCAGGGGGGCAGCACTCTGCTGGGATAGATATTTGCCCTTTTGGTGGGGAGGGGGGGGGAGAAGTTTGTGCTGAACCTGTCAGCTAGAATGTTGCCAATGTCTGTGGGTTCAGTGTATTTTTTGTCATTTTGGACTAATTCTGAGCATATTTGGGAATTACCACCCAGGTTCCTAACATAACTAAAGAAAGCCTTGTGATTATCCTTAGTGTCCTGTGCAATTTTTCTCTCAAAGCTGGCCTTAGACAATTTTATGAGTGCCCGTAGTTTTTTGCTAATACTGATCAGTGATGCCTTCCCTTTTTGGGATTTTGCTCCATCATTTAGTAGCTTCCTCCTTCTATTGTGCAGTTTGTTTATGGCTGGGGTCCACCAGACAGGACGTCTGCCTTTGGAGGATTGGGTCTTGGTTTTATTTGGGATCGCATGATCCATGCATTCCTGAAGGTGTTCATAGAATGCGTTTATAAAGGATTCTGCGGTCTGGGACGTATTTTCCACAGGCTCGGGGGCTTTGAAGGATTCCACCTCGGTTTTGAGGAGTGTGAAATTTGCTTTAGAGAAGTTTTTCACTGTGGTTTTCTGGGCAGGGGGTGGGGTTGGGATGTGAATATCCAGTGAGATTAGTTTATGGTCTGATCTTACCAGCGAGGGATACACTTCTGGTCTGGAGCATAGAGTCCCCGTGTTGGTGATGATCAGGTCCAGTATGTTTTCCCCTCTTGTGGGAGTGTTAACAAGTTGTTCCATAGCATTTGAGTTTATAAATTCTAGGAACCTTTGGGCTAGGGTGTTGGAGCTAGAGTAATGCTCCCAGTCTATGTTTGGGTAGTTAAAGTCGCACAATATAATGGTGTTTGGAGAGACCTTCATATTTTCCAGTGTTCTCAGGAAGGCTGAGTGGGGTTCCTGGGTTTGGGAGGGTGGTCTGTAGCAGGCTATAAACTGGAAGGCAGTTTTACCCACTGTTAGTTGCACATGGATAGTCTGTGGTGCTTCGTGCTTTGCCACCAACCTGGAGGTGTGGGTATCTTTGATGAATATCGATACTCCCCCTCCTTTTGTGGTTTGGTCCAAGTTTTGGGGCCAAAAAGCATGGTATGAGGTATAAACCTGGTAGTGCTGGGGTGCTCTCGGGAGCCCTGAACCAGGTTTCTGTTACTGGACAGATATCGATGTTCTCCATGCTAAGGAGAGTAATCCCCAGTGATTTACCAGAAAAAGAATTGGTGTGACAGGACCAAAAAATGAAGCAAGAAAATAGGAATGTTCTGCAAAATCAGGGATAGCTGAGCACTATGCACTTTGTTGTATACCTCTTTCCTCTGACCTAATTTGTAGCAGCTAATGAAACTGGGCCAATGACACACCCTTTGCACCTCCCATAACTCCGCCCATTTGCTCACCTCTCTTGCCATCTTTTTCCATTCCCGATGTCTTCATTCTGCTGATTTACTATGCTTTTCTGTAAAAAAAAAAAAAAAAAAAAAAAAATAGTAAATCCTCAAACTCCAGTAGTCGTGTTTCTTTTTTGAAATAGAATACTGGAGTTTACACAGTGTTTACCAAACTACTGGAGAATCAGTTTAATTTCTGGATAGTACTGAAAAAAAACCTTGCAAGTTCTTGAAATTAGAAAATGTTTTGTCTGACTTCTCACGGGCCGGTCAAGGACAGCCAAAGGGCTGCATGTGGCCTGAGGGCCGTACAATGTCCAAGTCTGTATTAGAAACAGGAGGTGAGGGCTGGCAGCAAGTGAGAGAGTGAACATCAGGGGGAAAACCAGTTCAAGACTGTGATATACAGAAAACTTAAGCTGTTAAATGTAAAGGATAAGGAAAAGAGAACGGGATCATTTCTATATTGTTTCGTTGAATGTGAACAGTACTAAAGCTAATGTTAGAAGGCGTGAGAAGGTAAATACAGATTTTATTTGCTTGTTAGATATTGGGTTTTTGAGTACACAAAAAGTGGGCTCATTTTAATCTGTTTTCAAAATGAAATATTGCATGTAGTGCTGAATTCTTGGCGTTACTGACCTGGAGATGGAAATTTAATAGACTTATTTGGTGTAACAAAAGCCCAGAACTTCAGGCTAAGTTAAGAACAAAAGCAGCATGACCTATTTCCGACATGTGGGTCTAGAACTGCAGCTTCCTCAGCCCCCTTGCTAATCTGGTCCTCATTCTATGGAATTTTGAAAAGAAGCTCTGTTCTGGAATTGCTGTTTTGTCTAAGCATGAAGAAATTGCACCACAGAACAACATCGATATTAGACAAATAGAAACTGGAAATGGTACATGCACAGAGAAGAAAGTGGAACTGATTCAGCAACTGATGCCATATGTTTTAGTAAACATGGATCTGATTATTTTAGGGGATGTAAACTGTTTGATAAAAAGAAAATTACAAAAAAAGTAGTCAAAATTAGAGAACTATTAAAGGTATGACAACCTCTGATAGAGAAATATGATTTTATGTATGCTGCAGCTAATAAGGGACAGAAATTAACTTTATAAAATTATTGGAATCTTTGGTGGAAATTCAAGCTGGAATTATAAAGGCTGAATTTACTGATCATGGTGTATTTGGACAAAAGTAGGAAGAATACTGATAGTATGAATTTAGGACAGAGAATAAAGAAATTGAATGGTAGAAATATAAATAGTTAAGAACTAAAAGAAAAAAAAATAAGGCTTTGCTTTGCGGAAGAAACATAAAGTTGTAATTTCTTGTTAGGAAACTTGGACAGAAAGGTAGCACATTTAAGAAAAAATACGAAAGAGTAAGTACATGTGGCTTTAGAAATGAAATGTTTAAATAGAGAGAAAATATGTAGACATAGTACAGGAAATTATATATTTATCGGAACAAGGAGATTATACATATTTACTAAAACAAAATAAGATGTATGAAGATTTATTTATTTATTTAACATTTGTTTACTGGGGAAGTCCAACTGGGCAAGTTTGCCCATTTTTAGCGGAGGCCCCAGGAGAAAAGCTCCACATAACAGTCAATATTTTAAACAATAGTGAAACAGTCAGAGAAATGGTAGTAATAAATCATATAGTAACACATATTATCACAGTTCATTAGTAATAAAGCTAACAGAATCACTTAGTAACGCATATTTTGGCAGTTACACTTAGTAACAAGAAATCATTCAATGGAGCAGTGTCTCGAGATACAGCAGCTTAATATACAATGGAGTAGTGTCACATATATGTTTCTTTGGTATTGTAAATTGTTATGCTTAATGTTATACTTATAATCACATAGGATCAGTAAGCAAATATAGATATACTGAAGGTGGAGAGTAGGGGGAGAGAGGGTGAGGATGGGAGTAAGTAAGGTATTCAGTAAGCATAGAGATATAGTGAACATGGAGAGTAGGGGGAGAGAGGGTGAGGATGGGAGTAAGTAAGGTATTCAGTAAGCATAGAGATATAGTGAACATGGAGAGTAGGGGGAGAGAGGGTGAGGATGGGAGTAAGTAAGGTATTCAGTAAGCATAGAGATACAGTGAACGTGGAGAATAGGAAGAGAGAGGATGAGGAGGGGAAAATGGGTTTAGCCTTGTGAGGAGCAGGAGCATAACCAATGGTCATTTAGGTGGGACTTCAGCAGTTTTTTGAAGTGCGTTAGGTTTGCAGTGTTTAGTATGTTCTGCGAGGGGTGGAGTTCCATGATTTAGTTACGTAGTTAGAATATAGCGAGTCTCCAAAGCTGCTGTTACATTTTGTAACTTTGAGTAGTATTTTTTTTGAGGATCATAGAGTCCTGCTATTGAGGTGGGTTTGTACTAGGTCCTGTAGGGGTGGACATTTGTCAGGTAGGTAAACTATGGAATGGGCTATGGTAAGTTGGTAAGATAATAAGCGATGAACTGAGAACATGATAAAGAGAAAGCATTTTATATTAAAAAAAAAAAAATAGTAAGTTTCACCTTTTTGGGGGAGGGTGTTCAGAAACAATGTGTGTTTTTAGAATGAGTACACAGGAAGTTGGATATATTGTTAGAAATTAGGAGGGATTAATGAAAAAGTAGAAAGTGTTGTTTCCAAATTATATAGTAGAGTACAAAGAAAGGAAGGAAGGTATAGAGCAGAAAGTGAATAAAACTGATGCATTTGAGGAAAATTATAAGAGCTGTTAAAAGATATTTCAGTAGAAGAAACTGAAAAAGTTTTAAGAAAGTTCAGGAAAAATGAGCAATGGGGTAGATAGCCTCGGCTATCTGCTCTTTAAGGAGATGTGAAAACTAAAGAGCCAAAAAGAAATATTCTGAAAATCTTAAATGAATTGAGAAATAAAGGCTTTAGATGTGACTCAAATGTGGAAAAAAGGAGCTATATTAGGCTTAAGAAACTGGACACTGAATATACAATTGATCTGATGTCAATTTTCATTCTATCCTCATCTGTTAGAATTGTATCCAATCCTCAGATCTGACTCAGCTGTTCCTATAGCTCATGGCCACCAAAAAGCTCTTGAGCTCCTCCCTACCCATAATGCACCAATCCCTAACATACCTCAGATTTTGTTTGCTGCTTTGCGAATAAGATGTGGTCGCAATTTCAGCTCTTGAGTTATATTTAAGAGATAAGTTTTTTCAATTTGTATTTTAACTGTACTTATTTCCTCCCTTTCCCTACTACAATAATTGCAATTCTTCTTACCATAGTTGGTATTTACAAATTCTTTCGTCATATATTTATTACACGTTTTGTGTAACCACTGTTGGTGTATGTGTATAATGTGTGTGTGTGCATGCGTGTGTGTGTGTGTGTGTGTGTGTGTGTGTGTATATATATATATATATATATATATATATATATATATATATATATATATATATATACACACACACATCTTTCTTTCTTGTTTATTTTTTTCTACAGCCCAGCAGAATGTCAGAAAAAGGCCCTTCAGAGTTTAAAAAATGTGATAAATGTGGGCACAAGTTACCTGTATCAGATGCACATTTTCTTTGTGCATACTGTTTAGGACCTGATCACCTATAGATTGAGTGAAGCATTTGCCATAATTTTAATCCTAGGACTATTGCTGACCATAAAAGCAAACTCATACTGAAAGTGTTTCTTCCAACACTGTTTTCTGAATCAGTTATCAGAGCTCAAGCCTCTAAATTAAAATCTAAGGAGACTTCATTAAAATCTCCAAAACAGTCAGGATTTTCAACTCCATCTTCTTCTTTGGAGCCTCCCATGAAAAATTAGTAGTCTGATCCAAAGACCTCCTCGACAGTTTAATTGCTGGAGCCGACAACTTCTTCAGCTCCAAACAGCTTGAATCCATCTATTTTACCTAGAACTAGGTACTCTCCTACTGTAGACCCAGTACTGTCCAGATTTCCATCTCCATTTCTGGAACTCAGACACTCAAAATCATCCCCATCCTTGGCATCCTCTTGGTCTTTCCAAAGTTTGACCAAAGTCAATGTGGACAGGATGATGAGGAGATTTCTCAAGGTGCAGATTCAGATGGGAGTTATCACGGCTCCTACCCCTATGGATCAGGAAGTCCATCCTTCTGTCATTCCACTGATGACTTCTTCTCTGTAATATTGTTTCAGAGCCCTTGGATCTGAGTCTTCTGAGTCCATTTGGTTTGGATCCAAAGATGGTTTTATCCTCAGATCTGAGGATATCTCTGAGTGCACTGGCTCCAATGTCCTTGGAGCTGGTAGACTCTCAGAGCCTAAGTGGTCCTGTTGGGTCTGAGGTGTTGGAGTCTACTCCAAAATTTTCTGAGCCATCTCTACCCCTCATAGCCTCAGTACTGGACAGCTCTGGTCTGACCTCAGCCTTGGGTAGATGTCCTTCAGGGCAGAGGGAGTCAGTGGTCTAGAAGCATGGCCTGTCTGCTCTATTGTCTTCTTTCTCCCCAGAGCATTCTGCGTTTGAGATGGTGGAGAGAGTTTTCTCTGTTCTGTGTTCTGGTAGAGCAGATGGATTCTACCCCTTCGGATATTCCTTCTGGATCTCAGATGTCTGTGTATCTTGGGCCACATCATTCTGTGTCACATGGACAGTCAGCTTAGCACATGGACAGCCAGACAAAAGTCTCCAGACCACCCAGCAGGGTATCACTGTCTCTTATGATACTTCACTAGAGCATCCCACTGAGGAAGTCCCTAGGAAGAAGAAGTACAAAAGGAGGCACTTGGACTCCTCTCAGGAGTCAGTCAGTCATTGAGGATACTGATTTCGATGAATGGGGGGGTCCCATAATCACCTCCTGAAAATGTCTAATTTGGAGACATTCTTGAGATCCTTAAGCAGAGATGTGGCTGGTCCTGTGATAATCCTTACTCAGAGGAGTCAGTATTCCCTCAGGTGTTTGGAGCTGGCCTGTCTACCTCTTGGGTTACTCTGCCTGCTGATGAACTCATTGACTTGATCTCTAGATTGGCATGGAAGGAACGTGGCTCAGTTGAGCCAATCCCCAAGAGACCAAATCCGATTCTGGTTCCACTGGCAGGAATTCTGGAGTAAGGAAGTGCCCATAGATGCCATGGTCATGGTGGCAGCCACCAAGATAGAACTTGCTGGGCAGAGTTCCTCTGTCCATCCTGCTAACACAGAGTCTAGGGCATTGGACAGGTTTGGGAAGCACGTGTGTGATTCAGTGACCTTTGTCGTTTAGTTGCTGAGCTATATGGCACATTTTACGAGACTACAAAGGGACTTAATCAAGGAAATTTCAAAATCCCTTGCTGGGGCCACTACTGCTGAGTCTCCATCTTCTGTGCTTTCACAGTTGGCTACACTTTAATCCATTTCAAATTCATCCATGAGGCTTATTTTACATGCAGCTGAAGGTTCTTCAAGGGCAGCGGGCTCTGGCATTTCCATCAGGAGACATGCTTGGATGCACTCGTGTGATTTTACAGAGCCCCTTCAAGTCATCGTTTGTCATGCACCATTAGATGGCAGTTCGTTGTTTGGCCCGAAAGTAAGGGACACACTCTCCAGGCGTGAAAAAGATGGAAAGGCCCTTTCTGCAGTGAGCTTATGTTTTTCGACCCCTCCCCCCAAAGATCCTTTTCTGGGAATCTATGAGATGGTTGAAAGTTGTGATTCAGGAAGTCCAAGGGTCCTTTCCGAGATCCACGTGGAGATAGTTCCCCCAGGGGCAGAGGGGGAAACTCAAATGGATAATGCTCACGCAGCAGAGGAGGCCTGCTGCACCAAGGATCCATTAATTTTTTTTTGGATAGATCCCATCAGTGCTCCTGAAAGGAGGCCTGACTGTCCACCTCTGGAGGCAATCGGGGGTCAACTATCCTTGCACCAGAGAGCCTAGCCAGAGATAACAAAAGACACATGGGTGCACAAGATTATTTCTAGGGATTGTATAATTCCTTTTTCCTTTCCGCCACCCTCCCATATACAAATTTCATGATGTTCCACTCAGTCAGAGGAAAGCAGCAGCACTAAGAAGTACAAAAGCTGCTAGAAAAGAAGAATCCAAGAGGTCCCACCAGACCAGATAGGATCCAAAGCTTACTCAGGAATCTTTTTAGTGTCAAAGAAAACAGGACTAAAGACCAGTTTTGGATCTCAGTGACTTGAACAAATCAGCTCAATACACAAAGTTTAAGATGGTCATGGTTCAGTCCATTCTGCCTTTCTTGTGCAAGGATAACTGGATGTGCTCAACAGACCTTCAGGATGCATACTATTACATAAAAATGAACAGGCAATCCAGAAGGTATTTATGCTTCCGGGTAGGAGACTGTCATTATCAGTTCACAGCGCTGCCCATTGGTCTTAACCAGGATGTTCGCCAAGTGCATGGCAGTGGTAGTAGCTCACTTGAGACTGCAGGGATTCCAAGTGTTTCCATATCTAGATGACTGGTTCATTACCACCCCGACTAGGCATCTACTAACAAAAGCAAAAAAATCAGGTTCTTAAGATTTTTTCTTATCTAGGGATAATTATAAATTATGAGAAGTCTCATTTACAACCAACTCAAACCTTGGAATTCATAGGAGCATTCTTTCAACACAATATCAGTGGCAGCTTCTCTTCCTCTCTCAGGAGTACAGACTATCTGATTCCAGGTCAGGAAAATAATCCACAGTATCAAACTTTCAGCCTGGTTGATCCTTCAAGCCTTGGAGTCAATGCCAGCTGCCATAATCTTAATTCTGCTAGCAAGATTTTACATGAGGATTCTTCAGTGTATGCTAGCAATTCATTGGTTGATTCTTTACCAACTCATTGGTTAAAAAACACACAAAGAAAATCTAGCAAAGCTAAACTTTCCACTGTGTGATACCTTAAACCTTCTTCCTTCTCCCTACACAACAAATGTAGCAGCTACTTTTCCATAATCCTTCTATTGGGAAACACCAAGGTATGCTGTTCTCCACAATTGGCCCCCCGGTCTACTTTATTCTTACCCACAATTCCCTTAAACTCTCATGTCAGCACAAATAAGAATTACTCAGACATACAAGGGGTACCTCTGGTGGTGGATTCAGTCAGATCAGGTCCTACAAGGCCATCCTTTTATTCTCCCTCAACCCAAGACCATAGTGACTATGGACACTTCCCAGACTGGGTGGGGTGGGGGGCACTTCCTGGGAAAAACAGTCCAAAGCACTTGGTCCCCCGAAGAGGCCACTTTGCATATCAGTGTGCTAGTGATGAGAGCAGTGCTTTTAACGTTGCAAGCCTTCCAGGATGCTCTCCCTTTACAATTGTAATTCAAACAGACAATACATCATTGGTTTGGTACATCAACAAGCAAGGAGGAAATGGATCTTACCCCTTGAGTCATGAAGCCCTCAGGGTGTGGCAATGGGTGATCTCATCCAACTGCTTTCTGATAACAATGCACATTCTGGGGAAGTCCAGTGTGATAGCACCCGAACTGAACAGGTCCATTTTTCTACCTCACGAGTGGCCTGTCAACATGATAGTGACAGAAATGATTTTCCATCAATGGGGCTAGCCTTGCTGTGATCATGTTGCTTCTCTCCTATACAACAAATGCAGCAGCTATTTTGCCCTAATCCCCTCTCTGGGGAATCACAGAGGTATGCTGTTCTCCATGATTGGTCCCCTGGTCTACTTTATGCTTACCCACCAGTTCCCCTAATCCCAAAATTCCTACAGAAACTTGCCAGGTTGAAGAACAAAGTTATCTTCATTGCATCTTACTGATCTCAACAGATTTGGTTCCCCTTTCTATGGCCTTATCTGTTTATCAACCTTGGATTCTGGATCCAGTTCCAGACCTGCTATCTCACCCGACGGGTATGATTCATATGGATATGTTAAACCTCAGGCTGATAGCGCGGTTTATCCAATTCCATTAATATCCAGACAATTGATGTTATCTTCCCTGGTTCATCATATTCTTTTATCTTCCTATAAGCCTTCTACAAGAAAAAAGATTCATTTACTGGGCACAACAAAGACACAGTGACTCCTTCTCTGCTCCTATGCATAGCCTTCTACAAGAAAGATGATTCATTTACTGGGCACAACAAAGACACAGTGACTTCTTCTCTGCTCCTATACATAGTGTAATTGAATTTTTGGCATCAGTTTTTAATGAGGGGGTTAGCTCCTCTACAATTAAAGTTCAGTTATCAGCAATTTCTAATTTTCATATTGGATTTGAGAATTCTTCTGTGGCCTCTACTAAACTTTGTAAGGCATTTTTGAGAGGTACTCTCCTGCTAAGTCCCCCATACAAAGATTCTATTCCTCCATGTGATTTGAACTTGGTACTGCAAGCCTTAATTCATTCTCCCTTTGAACCAGCAGATAATTGTGATCTTAACTTCCTGACCTGGAAGACTGTTTTTCTAGTAGCCATTACCTCTGGTAGAAGAGTTTCACAACTTCAAGCATTGTCTTCTAAACCTCCCTACTTACTTGATCTTTCATAAGGATTGAGTCACTTTATATACCAACGCTTCCTTCCTTCTTAAGTGGTGTCAGAATCCAATATTAACCAGTCCATTTATTTGCCAGTCTTTTTTCCTAAATTTACAAACAAAAGTGAATATATACTGCATTTATTGGATGTCCACAGACAGTTACAATTTTACTTGCATGGAACAACAGAAATTAGAAAAACAGAACAATTATTTGTGTCCTTTACAGACAAAAAACAAAATTTGGAAAAATAAGTAGCAAAGGTAACCTTAGCCAGATGGCTGACGGATTGCATTTCATTTATCTACAACAAGTTGGGTCTAAGCTTACTATAACCTTTAAGAGCCCATTCAAGTAAGCCCATGGCAACTTCTTCAGTGTTTCTATCGCCATGGGTGACGTGTGGCTGCAACCTGAGCCAATCCTCACACAATTATCACTCATTACAAACTGGATCTGGTCTCAAGAGGAAGAGCAGCCTTTGGCTCAACTGTGCTCAGGAATATCCTCCTTTAGAGTCCACCTGGTAAATTGGGTAGCAGGGGACTCTCCCAACAGTTGAGGATAGAATTAAAATTGACAACATCAGATAAAGAAGTTATGTACTTACCATATCATTCCATCTGTGTTGTCCACTTTCATTCTTCCTCAACTTCCTGCCCATCAACCCCCATCCTTTTCATTGTGGATTTCTGAGAGAATGAGATTATAAGGCCACCACTGTGCCTTATACTGAGCTCCAGATAATGGCTTTTTTCTGTCAAGAATAGTATATTAATATTTCTTTCTTCAGATCTTGTTTGCCGGTTGGTATAAAGTATGTTAGGGGTTGGTGCATTATGGGTAAGAAGGAGCTCAAGAGTTTTTTGATGGCCATGAGCTATAACGGCTGAGTCGGATCCAAACCCAACAGTTTAGGAAGAATGAAAATGAGCAGCACAGGTGGAATGTTATGGTAAGTATATAACTTCTTTTCATGAATGCTTTATTGACAAAATTGGATAAAGTGCTTTTGGTAATTTGGGGATCAGTGTTGAACCTCATTAAAGGAGGTGTTTTCTATAAAAAGAGGGATAAGGGGGATTACATTTAATAACTCCTTTGGTGCACTTGGTATCATTGCAAACGATTTAGGTAATGAATACAATAAGTGGCAGAAAATGGACTACTGTAGCTAAATTACCAAAGTTATAAAATAAAGATGTTTGGGAAATGACAGAGAGTTTAAAACAAAATAAAATTCAAGACAAAAGTGGGGCACAAGAATATAAGAAATAAACAAGGGAATCCAAAATAAAACAGATATTGTAGCTCTAAGAAAAAATGGAAAAGAATGCTAAAAAACGTTATGTTGAGATGGTTGTTTAAATATCCTTTGGTATAGTTCAGTAAAAAAGAAAATGGTTATGAAGCAAAGGATGAAGAAGTTCTCAAATTTGCAAAAAAGGCAAAGTTTTTTTATGAAGGTTAGTTCTGAATAAGTTAGTGAAGTCTCTAATGTTATATAAAACTATAAATGGAAATATGTGTATAAAATTTCAAGTAAAGGAAACAATGTGGCATGTAGTTCTGTAAAATAAAACAATAAAAAATAGGAAATACTGAGAAAAGGAACATATTAAATATGGATAAGAATTTTATGGTACTATCAGGATAGTGCAAAAGATCAAATGAAAAAGTTAGAATTTGTATAGAAATTATTTGGAATATATGAGATGCTAGGACAAAGATGTAAAATATGGAATGATAATGATATTCTATGAAAACTGAAGTCCTGGCTGTGGCAGAAAGTATGGGGTCTATTCTTGTTTACATATTGAAATTTGATAGATGTGTGTAGAACAAAATGTGGAAATATGTTACATATGCAAATAATAATTTATGTTGTAATGTAAGTAAAGGATCTCTTCTGTTTTTGATAACTGCCGAGGGATCTTAGACATCGATCAGAGATACTATCAACTCAGGAAGAGCAGGCTCTGGTTTTAGCATCTCATCGGAAGGAGGATTTTTATTGCTGGTGCATGATGATTTGGTTTGCAAAGCAATAATTCTGACATGAGGTCCACTTCGGACCAACACCACAAAGTGATGGACCTGTGAAGGACATACACTGAAAAGAAAAGTTTAGCTAAACTCAGGCCAGTGCTGCTACCTTGTTCTGCTTCTACTTTGTTTTGTGTATGATACAATTACACACACGCACACAACTTGAAAAATAAATTTTACTGCTGCTGTGTTCAGTTCATAGTAAATGTATATTGTTTCCTAACATTTTGTCATGACTACAGCATCGTAGAAATAGCTACATAGAAGCAAAGCCACAAATAATGAATGTATGCCGAAAATTAAAGTAAACTGCAGTTTAATACTGCAGGCTTTTACAGTGGTTGTAACACAGTACTAGCACTTCAAGGTGAGGGCATTTCTGGGTGTATCCACCCTGTTCCATCTTGTATGGGAACAGGCCAAGCATACTAAATTTGTCCTCCTCACCAGTGTGAGGGAACAGCAAAAAATGGGAATTGGAAAGCAAAACACTATAATCAGATGTATAGAGGACTCGCCCAGATACATTCTATTATAGTGCAAAAAGAGTGTACATCTACAAACCTCCCTTTACAATGCATCGTGGCAGATGCACCAATCACTACTGAAAAATAAAATTTGGTTCCATATTTTTTGCAGGAAGGCTACTGAATGACCTACAAATCTCTTCTGTGAAAAATATTTCATGTCAGTTTTGTATAAATTACATCTGTCTTTAGATCGTGCTACTGCCTGCATTTGTAGATTGGGCCTTCTTATTTTTAAATATATTTTTTTTGTGAATAGAGGAGCCTACTTAGACCTTGTTACTTATCTTAAAGGATATTTTTTATCACAGCACTCTCAGCTGCCAATCCCCCTCTTTAGCTAAGCAATATAAAGGTTCATTTCTTCAGGGTGAGAGCCCTTTGACTTGTATACTCTTGGAGATGTGAGTCAGAAACACTTGAGCATGGAGCCATACTTTTACACAGATAATATATATATATATATATATATATATATATATATATATATATATGCGCATGTATACACTTTTTAACTTGAGCCCAACATTCCCCATACACACTTGCCCATAGCATCTAATGGGAACATATGCAATGGCTGCAGTGAGGCACATCCTTGCCTCCACAGCTATACACTCAAAGGCCCCACCCTCCTTGTGACATCACCATCAGAGTAATTCTTAGTTTCCATCTGGAATTCAAGCACCAAAATGCATGCCTGAACATATATTCCACATTTCTACCCCTAAAGACAGAGGAAAAAACAATGTCTCATAATTCTTAATTGTACTTCTAAACAGCTCCTCCTTTCACACTAGCTTCTCTGGACCATAGCATTCAACCTTCCATCTCCAAAATGAGGAACCCTAGCCCTCATAATGTGGAACAAATAGGCAAAATGTGGCAGACATACTAACAGCTTACTAACAACTTCAACTAGGAAGGTCATAGGATGGTTAAAATACACTGGTTTTATTTATAAAAAAGACATTTTAATGAACTGATATGATTCATTTTTATTTATTATGGGTATCAGTTAAAAATTCCTAAAAATGAATGTGAGACAGATCCTTTCATTGTGGAACTTCAAGGAACATGAACGTTTTAAGACCCCAAATGAGGTATGTTCCTCACAATGAGGTACACTTGAGAGGTATGCTCTGGAAACTGGTTGAATTCAAGTTGCCTGGACTGTAGTCAGTGCTTTATCCTTCTACACTAATAGAACTATCTAAATGAATTTAAAAATTGAATATTTCCTAGCACGTCCCTTCTTTTCTCCAAGATAAACAGAGAAAAAAGCTCTTAAATTTTCTCTCCATATATCTTTTGGTATAGACTTTGTGTCATTTTTACTGCTGCTTTATATCACAGAATACACTCTGCCATTGTTCTTGTAGATTTAAGTTATTCAGATTTTACTCCATAGTCCAGGTATGGTGTCACTGATCCCCTGTAAACAGGAAGCATAACTTTTTTTGTACTGCTGGTAATATTCTCATGACATCTTTAAATTTGCCATTTGCCACTTCCCGCATTTTCCTCCTCTTTTTTTCCTTAGTGAATGCTTTTCTTTAGATTATCTCAGATAGTTATACCAAAATCACTTTTCTTTTTTCTTTGAGTATCTTAGCTTTGGTAGCTTTATTTCTGTAATCTTCTTTTTTCTATAAGTGTATTGGCCTTTATACATACATATTTTATACTAATTTTTTTTCCTTAGTAACTTACTACAATTATATCTTCATCATTTCCAGTTATAAGATATTATCAAAAAAATTGCATAATATTGCTTTATTTTTAAAATTGTATTGTACAATATTATATTATTCATATTTTTTCTTTTATATTTTGTACTTTTATCTTTCATGACTATGTATTGGTTTATAACTCCCATCAAGGGTAATCATTTATTATAATTGCATTTTTGTACTGGAGCTTTTCTGTCCAGGCCTCCGCTGATAAAGGGTCTTTTTAGGCCTAGTCAGACTAACCCACTAAACAAATGCCAGTAAATAAATATTTTCCAACTAATGTTTCCTGCTCAACTGAAAATAAGTTGTATTCACTTACTTAATTGTACTTCTAAACAGCCTGTGTACAGATCTTTGTCTGTAGACACTACTTAGATAGGTGCCTTTTTAAACTCTAAGGACCATATTTGTGATTTCAGACTAGAGGAACTGAACATGTGAATTAGGGAACTGTATACTAAATCTGAGGCTGAGGTACCTTGGAGTATGGTGTATTCATTTAGCGTATGTGTATATATATTTGTGTGCATACATGCAGATATATATAATATAGATATCCATATTGTTACATCCAGGTTACAGAACTTTGAACCTTATATGGTTGAGACCATATGATCGAAGTTCTGTAACTTTGAAAACTATAAAAAGTAGCAAAAATCTGTGTTTTTGCAGGGGGCCAAGTACTCCTATTTCCCCAATTCCTCCTGATAATTATATATACCAACTTCGAGATCATGCTACAGTGACAAAAGGGTAAATCCCCAGTCCCCACTGTGTTGCACTCTGTGTCGAATATATTGAAGTTATGAAAATTTGATCATATGGTCTCGACCATGTACAGTTAGAAGTTCTATAATTTTAATATACCAGTATGGACCTATATATATATATATATATATATATATATATATATATATATATATATATATATGATATTCTTCAAAGCATGGCTCACCAAAATGGTTTAATTGACTTCTGATCCATCATAGTAATAGGGGTGTGGAGATGCAGTAGAAAGGGACAAAGTCCTCTGCAAGAAATAAATTAATGGTGTAACAGAAAGTTTTGGAGTTTGCCATTTTTTTGTCAGATATGACTAGATGGAATGCACTTTTGGAGGTTTGCTACTCAGTTTGCAAAAAGTGACAGAGCAGTTATTAAAATAGCTTCTGTATCCTTAGCAGTTCTAACCTGAATATTGTCTAATGGTGCAATCTATATAGTTTACTTTCTTTGGCCTGTATATGTCAATCTCTTACTGTATATGAATGTTTTACCAGAAACATCAGAGGCCTTGGCAGATTTGTAAATAAAGTAATTCACATGACCTCCATGGTATCCCTGAAGTCTCAAGGAACCCACTAAACCAGTAGTGTAAGAAACTTCTCTGTGTAGAAGATTTTCAATCCATATATATCTAGTTAATCACTGTATAGTAATCAGATCAGATAATAGCAGTAGAAGTAGCAAACATAAACTCATCCTAAGTAAAAAAAAAAAATAAATAAAATAATAAAAAATATATCATTTGAAATATTATGCAGAATTACTAAGTATTCAAAAGTAATCCAAGCAGGGTAGACAAGTCTGTTTCCAGCAGGGGCGGCTCGTGGCATCGGGCTGCCGGACTGCAGCCCCCTCAACATAAAAAATAGAAAGGAAAATAAAAAAATTATTTTTTAAAATTTCGCGGACTTCGCGCATGCGCAGTAGTCCCGACTACTGTCGGTCTATGCGCATGCTCAAGGCAGTCCGGCAGTCCCCATAGGGGGACACAAGGAGACGTCTGTGCACTTTTAAAGTGCACAGACTCGCTAGGATTATGGGTCGCGTCCGGACTGCAAGAGCAGCAGCAGGACTCGGGAAGGAGCATTGGGATCTCGTCGGGCTTTCCTTGGGATCTCGCGGGTCTTTGAGCATTGCGCGGGAAGGATGTACGTTAGCTGGATGTATTCAGGTAAGTGTATGGTGCTTTTTACCTTTATTTTACAATGTTTATTTGTGTGTGTATGGTGCTTATGCTTTACTGGAGTTTGTGTGTGTATGGTGCTTATGCTTTACTGGAGTTTGTGTGTGTATGGTGCTTATGCTTTACTGGAGAGAGAGTTTGTGTGTGTATGGTGCTTATGCTTTACTGGAGAGAGAGTTTGTGTGTGTATGGTGCTTATGCTTTACTGGAGTGTGTGTGTGTGTGTGTGTGTGTGTGTGTGTGTGTGTGTGTGTGTGTGTGAGTGAAAATGCCCCAGGTGCTTATGGTGGTGTGGTAGGGAATACCTCAGGCACGAACCCTGTATGCAGGTGTTAAAGACTTGAGTTCCCTACCCACCACCATTTGTAAAAAAATTGCAGATTTTTGCCTCATATTCGATCTGATCTGTTCCTCATAATATCTGTGGTTTGTAAATGTTGCAATGCTTGATGTTTGATGGTGTAGTAGTAGCATTGTTGCCTCACAGCTGCAGGTTCTTGGGTTTGATTCTTGGCTGGGGTTCCTTCTTTGTGAGGTCTGTATCTTCTCCCTGTGTTTGTGTGGGTTTGCTTTTGTGTCCTCCCATGTTACAAAGACATGTCTGCATTATTTCTTCCTGGGCCTCTGCTGAAAATTGTTTATTTGTTCCAAGTCAGACTGTCCTGATTAAAAAATGTTAAATAAAATTGACAGGCATTTGAATTTCAGACTTAAGGGTTTCTGAATGTTTAATTCCTTGCATATTTGATGGTGCAGTGGTAGTATTGTTGCCTCACAGCTATAGGTTTTCTGGTTTGATTCTTGGTTGGGGTGGCTTCTGTGTGGAGTCTGCATCTCCTCCATGTGTTTGTATGGATTTGCTCTGGTGCCCTGCCATTTTACAAAGACGTGTCTGCAGTTTTAATCCCTGCTGAAAATTGGTTTTGTTCTGTCCGCAGTAAAATTGACAGGCATTTGAATTTCAGACTTCAGGTTTCTGAATGTTTAATTCCTTGCATAATTGATGGTGCAGTGATAGTATTGTTGCCTCACAGCTATAGGTTTTCTGGTTTGATTCTTGGTTGGGGTGGCTTCTGTCTGCATCTCCTCCCTGTATTTGTGTGGATTTGCTCTGGTGCCCTGCCATTTTACAAAGACGTGTCTGCAGTATTAATTCCTTGTCTCTGCTGAAAATTGTTTTTGTTCTGTCCGCAGTAAAATTGACCGGCATTTGAATTTCCAACTTCATGTTCTTCAGAATACATAGTAGCACAACCTTTTTTTTTTTTTAGCAATTTTCTAAGTTTATAAGATGAATATTTTAAATTTGTCCCTATTTTTGGGACTGTATTCCCCCATTATTGGCTTTGTCCAGGTTTTTGTGCTAAGGTTGACAGCTATGGCAAGAACTGAATTCACTGAATATGTTTGAGGGCTGTATTCCCTCATTACTGGGTTTGTCCAGGTGTTTTGTACTAAGAGGTTGACAGCTATGGTGAGAACTGAATTCACTAAATGATAGCCATTTAAGTTTCAGTCTTCCTCTCTTTACAAAGCAGCTGATGTGGCGTAGTGGTATGTTACTCTGACTTTTTTGCTCAGGGACCTTGGCAGTAAAATATATGGTGGCAACACAACATTTTATTCTAGCAACTTTCCAAGATTATACAAGCAATGTTTAATGTGTCCCTGTTTTTGACCCCCCCCCCAATACATTTTGGCTTTTTCCAGTTTTCTTGAGCTGCGAAGTTGAGATGCAGTTGAGTATTGAGTAGATTTTACAAGGAACTGAGAGCTGCAGGGGAATAGAAGTTTAGTGCTTTGCCAAGTTAATACTATAGCACAACAGGTTGTGTACTTGCTTTTGATGCAGAAGGTTGTGGGTTCTACTCCCACAAGGGGTGGATGCTGCCGTACTGAGAATGTTCTCCTTGGTGAAGATACTAACTATGAGTTCGTTATCAGTTTGCCATCCATTTCCTCTTGCAATATTATTACTAGCTTATCATTTTTAATGTAATATAGGCAATTTATTCCTGAGGGTCAACAAACACTTTATTTTTCGATGAAACCATGAAATATAAAGGTGATTGCTAGCAGCAACCGCTTCATTAGTTACAGATTTCTTTAATGTGGAATTATTTAGATGACTGACTTCAGAGATTGTGCATATTTACTGATAATGGACTGTAGAATTGTGCATATTTACTGATAAAGGTGGACTGTAGAATTGTGCATATTTACTGATAATGGTGGACTGTGGAATTGTGCATATTTACTAATAATGGTGGACTGTAGAATTGTGTATATTTACTAATAATGGTGGACTGTGGAAGTCTGAGTAGACTTTTTATGATAAATGTTCTCAACTGGGCAGTTTTGCCATTATGGGTGCATATGGTTTGTTTCATTGCTTACTGGTAAAAATGTTCAAAACAAATTTAAAACAACCTGTAACAAGTGTACTGTATTGTACAAGGAATATAATTTTAGTACAATGAGGAAGGTGTATCAAAGAGCACATGTATGTTTCATATGCAAGGAGCCTATGATTGAAAACAGCCCAAAATTAATCTTTATCTGCCACTGGCAAAATGTATTTTCTTTGAATGTGGGTTTCAATGCTGTTTCAATGAATGTGAGTTTCAAGGGCAGAGAAGTTTTAATGCTAAGTTTTCATTGTGAGACTGCATTGCTTTGTTTAACAGATGACTTAGTGTTTGTGCTGTAAAATACAAAATAAAACTTTCAAATGAAGTCCAACTCATCATAGAAGTAAAGCAGTATGCACATTAGTGTTTATGGTAAATGGAGTGAAATAGCCAAGTATAATGGTTCATTGGAATGGCTGCAGAGGCTCCATTCAACCATTATTTTGTCAGGGGAGGAAGGGCAGCAAACTCAGACAGGCCCAGCTGAACTATACCTCCCAACTGTCCAGATTTTCAAAGAATGAATAGATTTTTGCTTCTTATTTTTGGTTTGTTGTTCATAAAATTTGTAGTTTTAATTCCTAAATGATTTGCCAGAAGTCACTCAATAAGTTTCAGACTTCATAACCTTCAGAAAAATGCATGTTAAAGTAAGAGCTGTTCTATCAACTGTCTCAATTTATACAAGAGCAATTTTAGTACTGTTTATATGTGCCCCCAATATATTTGGCCTTGTTCAGATTTACTGCATTAACAGGTTGAGAGGTACATGCAAA